>NC_064622.1:229965274-230268305 GCF_023898315.1 Schistocerca nitens
TAATCCCTGAGTTGTACCTCATCTTCCAATAATAGGTTACACCAAGTGTCTCCTCCCTAATAAAAATTCCAATCCTCCCTGTTCTATCTGACTACAGAAAACTCGTAACTTATGTATCCCGACTATTAGTTCCTTCCTCCATTCACAATCACAATGCAATAGGGGCCATGTAAGTAACGAATATATATACAAAAAAAAAGCGACTACCGCTTTTAAAGCTACCTCACGGTAAGCAGAAAACCACCCCATGACTCCCGTTCAAAAAGTTTTTCCCTCTTACACAAAAATTTCTTCTTTCGAAATGAAAACTATTTCGGAACTTTTGTCCTTTCAATCAGTCCGGAACCGCGCTGCTGCTACGGTCGCAGGTTCGAATCCTGCCTCGGGCATGGATATGTGTACTGTCCTTAGGTTAGTTAGGTTTAAGTAGTTCTAAGTCTAGGGGACTGATGACCTGAGATGTTAAGTCCCATAGTGCTCAGAGCCATTTGAACCCCTTTTTTTTTTTTTTTTTTTTTCCTTTCAATATAAACACGATCTCGTTTCCTAACTTTCATTAACAACGCGGAAACCGGCACATCGACAACAGCTATTATCTTAACCAAAGAAGTTTCTCATCAGAAAATGCATAAAAGTAGAGTCGTACGTCAATGTTAATTTCGCAGTTGATGGCTGAGCAACCGAACCGAAAACGTTTCTTTAAATCGAGTGTTTGTGGTTAACTTAATCACACGTGTTGCTATAAACTATAAGTACCACATATCTGAGGATGCTCGCGAATGACGAACGGAGCTACTCAATAAATCAAATAATATGCGACCTACGGAGTTTCTATCTACATACTTATATGTAGAACTATCGAAAGCATAAATGTTTAATAAAATAAAGGCAGGGTCACACTAAAAAGTTGTCTTGTAGTGTTTCTACCAGTGGCATGCTACTTGTTGATGTGCGTAAGGTTTGCCCATTTTTTCTGTATGTGTTGCTAAAAACACTCAGATGCATCCGTCTGAGTATCCCGTAGCGACGTTGCACAATACTATACTGCGATTCAAAGTACATCAGTCAGCATAATTAAAGGACTACTTTTCGAAACTCCGTAATTGCTCCCATTGCGATGCAGAAATTTGGCGCAAAGATGCCTACAACCTTCCTCTTTAATGAAATTACAATGAAATCCAGACCATTTTAGCTGCTTACAGGCGTTGATAAATATCAACGGGGACGGTTGAAAATGTGTGCCCCAACCGGGACTCGAACCCGGGATCTACAAACGTAGTGTGTGGCCAACAAGTTGTAAATGTGGGTCTCACAGGGAGCGTGCCAAGGAGAAATCACTGCACTCGCACTACCCTCTCTGTGCTCGATGGTTCAGTCGGATAGAGCGTCTGCCACGTAAGCAAGAGATCCCGAGTTCGAGGCCCGGTCAGTGTACACATTTTCACCTGTCCCGTGCAGGAAAAGACCAAAGCTCGGAAGTTCACCTGAACTCTGCTGTGGGTTATCGATGTGCCATTGGCACAAAATTGCTCCCTACTTCTGCCCAACGCCACCGTGAAAGAGTCACACGATGGGAAGATCGACACATGCCCTCTTGCCAACATTTCACCCCTTTTTTTTGGTGCCTCTGCGACGGAGTTCAGAACAGCAAGTTGAAATCACGTGGTTTTCTTATGGATAGCTGAGAAAAACGTTTCAGAGACACGACCGCTCAGAATCGATGATAAGAGGCCTCCGGACGTGGTAAAAAGGCGTCGATGAAACCGCCCCTTCCCCTGGGGCGTTTGCTTACACACATTGCGCGGTCAGAAACAGCAGTTTGGAGTGATGTGCAACAGAATGACGTTGTTCACAATCCTTGACATTGCTGACACCCTCCGGAAGGTTCAATCCTTTACGAAGGACATCTTAGGGCTGTAATCAAATTGAGAGTGAGCTGACCCCTTTGGAGTTTAACGCGACTGCAATTTTTGCTCTGGTATACATGGTGAAACCACTAGGGACCTTTCAAACTCATTCGATGAAATTTAAACGTGATTCGAAGCAGCAAAGAGCTTTTGGGGTGTTTCAACTCCTGGTTCTCGCACTTTGTGGTGTGCTCATATGGCGGGGTGTAACATTGACATATCCATTAAAAAAAAAAAAATGCAAAGGTTCTTTCTGTGGCTCCCCAAGTTTGGTAACACCCTTGGCGCCACTGACGCACCTTTCTTGAGCATTTAAAAAATGTACCTATACGGAGACAACTCTTGACAGATTCTTAGGTGCCTGTGGGCAGACAATCCCTTCGATATCCTACAGCTATGTAGCGCTACACAGCTGTTGTAGCGTCTGCTCGTGGGCATGCAGAATCTGAAGATTGCCGAAAGGGATGCCTGTCATGTCGGCATCCAGGAATCAGGTTGTTGAATGGTTGTTTCTGCACGGGAACATTTTTAAAGTGCCCAACAAATGTCCACGGGTTGCACCAAGTGTGTTGTGTATCTGGAGAGTCTTAGAGGAACCCTCTGCCTTTTTTTCCCCCATGCATGTCACGTGTCAATATCGCCCCCCACCCACCCACCCTCCACCCCCACCCCCATGATCACGCGACATGACTGCGCAAACAAGAGGGCTGAAAAAAAACCTAAACACCCTTCGTTGCTTCGGATCGTGTTCAAATTTCGTCAAATGGTTTTGGACATTCGGTAGTGATTACTCCCTGCATATCAGAGCAAAGATTGCGACAGCGCTGAATTCCAAAGGAGTCAACTCACTTTCAATTGGGTTACAGCACCACAGCGTCCTTAGAGTAGAGTTGAATCGTCCGGTGGATGTCAGCAATGTCAAAGATTGTCAGCAACGTCATTATGTTGCACATCACTCCAAATTGCTGTTTTCAACCACGAAATGTGTGCAAATGAACGCCCCAAGGGGTTTTATCGACGCCCTTTATGCCTCCTCCTAGGGCTTTTCGTGTCGATTCTGAGCGATGCTGTGTCTGAAATATTTTCCTCGACCACACATAGCAAAACTGCGTGATTTCAACGCTGAGTGTCGCCGCTATAAACTTCATCGCACGGCCGTCAAAAAAGCGTGAATAATGGCCAAGAGTGGTTGTGACGACCTTCCTATCAGGTGACACGTTCAGAATGGTATTGGGCAGAAGTGTGGTGAAATTTGATGCAAACTTGACATCATTAACCCACCTTACACCTCTGACCTTTTTCACATATGTCAACACCTTGCTGTTTGAAGTGTCACTGAGCCTGTGGGTGATGTTGCAGGGCGCCGCTCTTTTTCGCGATCACAGAGGATGGCTGTAGACGTGTAACTAGAGTTCTTAAACTGCAGTAGGCTACCGTAGACTATCATAAATAATCGTAGTCGACAGCAGTATTCCTTGTACCCTCGATCAGATATAAAGGGCAGTGTAACGTACGGAGCGTTTTCTTCTACATAGTTATTCTGCTGCCTGTTACTTAAATACAATCGGTATTTATGGAATAACTGAAATCGCCGATGTCTAATTCAGGTTTTATCCAAAAATTGTTGATTTGTAATGTGAAACAGAGGGATATTATAGTATAAATTAAAAGAGAACACAGATTTATCACTTCGCACTAGAAAATGAAATATCCTCAAAAAAAAAAAAAAAAACCGCAGTATCCTCAATAGATGTAAAACAAAAGAGGTGAACAAAAAAATCTCATACAGATCATGATGTAAAACGTTCAATTGGATCGTGATATATATACATATGAGTGTGTCATGATGAGAAATAATTATATATATATATCATGATGAAAAACGTTTGAGATTTTTTTGTTCACCTCTTTTGTCTTACTTTTTTTGAGGATACTGCGGTTTTTGTTTTTTTGTTTTTGAAGGTATTGCATTTTCTAGTGCTAAGTGATAAATCTGTGTTCATTTTTAATTTATACCATAATATCCCTTGGTTCCACATTACAAATCATCGAAGATTTCAATTATACCATAAACACTGTTTATATTTAGGAGGATAACTATGTAGAAGAAAAAGTTCCGTAGGTTACACTGCCCTGTATATATCCTGTGTCAGTTTTTAGATCGTTCACAGCCTCCAATTTCTCGGGGAATACAGTGGGACACTGGTCGTATATGCATACAAAGCGATAAAAATGAGATAACGCCCAATAGGTAAGCAACTCAATTAACATACAGGTAATGCAGTTACGATCTTATCTGACCGAGGCTACAAGTACACCTTCCATGCATGCATACACTCATATACAGGGTGAGTCACCTAACATTACCGCTGGATATATTTCGTAAACCACATCAAATACTGACGAATCGATTCCACAGACCGAACGGGAGGAGAGGGGCTAGTGTAACTGGTTAATACAAACCATAAAAAAATGCACGGAAGTATGTTTTTTAACACAAACCTACGTTTTTTTAAATGGAACCCCGTTAGTTTTCTTAGCACATCTGAACATATAAACAAATACGTAATCAGTGCCGTTTGTTGCATTGTAAAATGTTAATTACATCCGGAGATATTGTAACCTAAAATTGACGCTTGAGTACCACTCCTCCGCTGTTCGATCGTGTGTATCGGAGAGCACCGAATTACGTAGGGATCCAAAGGGAACGGTGATGGACCTTAGGTACAGAAGAGACTGGAACAGCACATTACGCCCACATGCTAACACCTTTTTATTGGTCTTTTTCACTGACGCACATGTACGTTACCATGAGGGGTGAGGTACACGTACACACGTGGTTTCCGTTTTCAATTACGGAGTGGAATAGAGTGTGTCCCGACATGTCAGGCCAATAGATATTCAATGTGGTGGCCATCATTTGCTGCACACAATTGCAATCTCTGGCTTAATGAAGGTCGTACACGCCGCAGTACATCTGGTGTAATGTCGCCGCAGGCTGCCACAATACGTTGTTTCATATCCTCTGGAGTTGTAGGCATATCACGGTACACATTCTCTTTTAACATACCCCACAAAAAGAAGTCCAGAGGGGTAAGATCAGGAGAACGGGCTGGCCAATTAATGCGTCCTCCACGTCCTATGAAACGCCCGTCGAACATCCTGTCAAGGGTCAGCCTAGTGTTAATTGCGGAATGTGCAGGTGCACCATCATGCTGATACCACATACGTCGACGCGTTTCCGGTGGGACATCTTCGAGCAACGCTGGCAGATCATTCTGTAGAAACGCTATGTATGTTGCAGCTGTTTGGGCCCCTGCAATGAAGTGAGGACCAAAGAGGTGGTCGCCAATGATTCCGCACCATACATTTATAGTCCACGGTCGCTGTCGTTCAACCTGTCTGAGCCAACGAGGATTGTCCACGCACCAGTAATGCATGTTCCATAGATTCACTGCTCCGTGGTTTGTGAAACCCGCTTCATCGGTAAACAGGTAAAACTGCAACGCATTCTCTGTTAATGCCCATTGACAGAATTGCACTCGATGATTAAAGTCATCACCATGTAATTGCTGATGTAGCGACACATGAAACAGGTGAAAGCGGTGACGATGCAGTATGCGCATGACACTACTTTGACTCAGTCCACCGGCTCTCGCAATGTCCCGTGTACTCATGTGTGGGTTCATGCCAACAGCAGCTAACAAACCAACTGCACCCGCTTCTCCTGTGACGGGCCTGTTACGGACCCGTTTGCGTGCTACGACCATACCTGCTGCATACAGTTGGCGGTAGATGTTTTGCAATGTGCGGCACGTTGGATGCTCTCTGTCCGGGTACCGTTCTGCATACACCCTGCAGGCTTCAGCTGCATTTCGTCGACACTCGCCATAGATGAGTATCATCTCCGCCTTTTCAGAGTTCGAATACACCATGGTCACAGTTCCTACAACACTACACTATCACAGACGTCTGCTAACACGGTGTACTACAGTTGATCTGCGTGCGGAGACGAATGCAGAATAACAATAGCAGCAAGCGCTACATGCGGACACTGCGACAGCTAGACCAAACCACAACAGTGCACTACAGCCACACTCGTAAACACGGTCGGCATCGTAAACATGTCCTTGCAGATGCTGCTCGCCGACCGTGGCCCGTGTTTGTTACAACACGCAACTGAACGTCGTAGGTTTCAAGCGTCAACTTTAGGTTACAATATCTCCGGATCTAAATAACATTTTACAATGCAACAAACGGCACTGATTACGTTTTTGTTTATATGTTCAGATGTGCTAACAAAACTAACGTGGTTCCATTTAAAAAAAACGTAGGTTTGTGTTAAAAAACATACTTCCGTGCATTTTTGTATGGTTTGTATTAAACAATTACACTAGCCCCTCTCCTCACGTTCGGTCTGTGGAATCGGTTCGTCAGTATTTGATGTGGTTTACGAAATATATCCAGCGGTAACGTTAGGTGACTCACCATATATATATATATATATATATATATATATATATATATATGTGTGTGTGTGTGTGTGTGTGTGTGTGTGTGTGTGTGTGTGTGTGTGTGTGTGTGTGTGCGCATGGAAGCTGTACTTGCATCAAAAGCAATTGCTGTGATTACATAAAACCCAGAACTGATGCAATTTATATTCTGCAAGGGCATAAAATACACAGTGGACTAATAATGAACGATGTATGTTTCCAATAATATGCAAAACAAACAAACAAAACACAAAGCGAAGTCATCGACTTTCAGTTTCTCTCTCACACACTGATTTGTTTTTCTTCCCCTACCAATGCTACCAACACTCCCGGAAATCCTACCATTTACTAAATCATTTATGTAGTGCTCTAAAACTACCGAACCATAGTTCTGGTAAACGCAGCTGTACATGTAGCCGAATTTCACACTTCTGCGTCGGACTGGCGGAGTTTCAAAAACGTGACCCTTCAGTTTTTTAAATCGTACGACACGTAAGAGCAGAAATGTTCCAGTATCGGTTGTACAGTGGAGGGAGCGCCAGCTGTCCGTCTCGCGACGTGACTTCTTAAGTAATAGAACCCAGTGCGTTGTCCTCGATGGTGAGTGTTCATCGGAGGTGAGGTTATCATATGGAGTGCCCCAGGGAAGTGTGGTAGGTCCACTGTTGTTTCCTATCTACATAAATGATCTTTTGAATATGGTGGATAGCAATGTGCGGCTGTTTGCCGATGATGCTGTGGTGTACGGGAAGGTGTCGTCGTTGAGTGACTGTAGGAGGATACAAGATGACTTGGACAGGATTTGTGATTGGTGTATACAATGGCAGCTAACTTTAAATATAGATAAATGTAAATTAATGCAGATGAATAGGAAAAAGAATTCTGTGATGTTTGAATACTCCATTAGTAGTGTAGCGCTTGACACAGTCACGTCGATTAAATATTTGGGCGTAACATTGCAGAGCGATATGAAGTGGGACAAGCATGTAATGGCAGTTGTGGGGAAGGCAGATAGTCGCCTTCGGTTCATTGGTAGAATTTTGGGAAGATGTGCTTCATCTGTAAAGGAGACCGCTTTTAAAACACTAATACGACCTATTCTTGTGTACTGCTCGAGCGTTCGGCATCCCTATCAGGTCGGATTGAGGGAGGACATAGAGGCAATTCAGAGGCGGGCTGCTAGATTTGTTACTGTTAGGTTTGATCATCACGCGAGTGTTACGGAAATGCTTCAGGAACTCGGGTGGGAGTTTCTAGAGCAGGGCCGGCCAAACGCTGCACAGTGTGCAGACGTGCGGAAGTGCTGCACACGTGCGCACGTGTGCGACAGCGAGCGACAGCGACATCTGTTATTAGACATGTGTCCTTCCCTGTTTATGTGGTACAAGCAAGAGCGCAACATACCAAGTCTCGTTTACCCCTGGTAACCGTAACCTTAACAGAGAAGTACTGAGAAATGGCAGGTACTGTGAAAAAGCAAAGGACGGGAGATCTATGTTCTCAGTCGTTTAAAAATGACTGGGAACTGCAATTCTTTTTTGTAGCCGTTGGTGAAAACTCACAGTGTTTGCTGTGCCGCCGAATAATAGGCGGCCAGCGTAAGTCTTCAATTGAAAGATAGTACAATACATATCACAAAGGCGAGTGTAGTGTACTCAACAGTGAAGAACGGCAAGCAAAATTAAATGTCCTTAAGAAAATGAATAAGACACATCAACTCTATTATCATTTCTCACGACCAGTGATAAACGTGTTTGGATTTGTTCCTTTCATAATTAAAAATTATTGTTTACTAACTGTGCATTATTGCCGCTTTCTGCTCCATGTTACATTATTATCAGGGAAGTTGGTCATTAAACCGATTGTTCCAATGTATACTTACATTTAGGGTTTTTTTAAATGTGTGAAGGGCTACGCTCAGCTGAAGTCGATAAAACATAACATTCATCTAATTGTCGGTTATTATGCAGATTTCAGAGGTAACTGATGAAAGATATAGCAATAATGGTATTGAAAAAACAGGTGATCATCGAGAGGTCTGCGGTTATCATTCTGTTCAGAGGTCAGTGAGACAGCATTCTGTTCAGAGGTCAGTGAGACAGAAATTATGTGGGTGTAACTGAGGGCACCGAGAATTAGTTATAGGAAACCTTGCATTAGTTTAATGTTATTTGAAATCATGAATAAGGTTCGTTGGAAGTCACTAAGTGCTCTCTTTATTAAATACTAGATCAACAACATTACTCGTATTTACGTGCCGTCAGTCAAGCTGCCTTAATAAAAACCCACGGTTATTAACTGTATTACTTGTCTCACTGGGTTAAACTGTTAAAATAAAAGTAGACGTCTCAATGAGTAGACTGTGACAGTATACGCGAAATACCTTCCCATGGTTGGCTTGCAAGCTGTGGAAGGAGCACTAGAATGTGCCGGTACAGAGTATCCCAGCAAATGGATAAAGCGACATCTGTGCGTAGAAACATGGACTACATGAACGCTGACGGCTGCGGCGTGCACGCTGTGACCCGGAAGTTGCACATGTGCAGGAGCACCGCACGCGTGCAGAATTTCTGGCCGGCCCTGCTCTAGAGGAAAGGAGGCGTTCTTTTCGTGCATCGCTACTGGGGAAATTTAGAGAACCAGCATTTGAGGCTGACTGCAGTACAATTTTACTGCCGCCAACTTACATTTCGCGGAAAGACCACAAAGATAAGATAAGAGAGATTAGGGCTCGTACAGAGGCATATAGGTAGTCATTTTTCCCTCGTTCTGTTTGGGAGTAGAACAGGGAGAGAAGATGCTAGTTGTGGTACGAGGTACTCTCCGCCACGCACTGTGTGGTGGATTGCCGGAGTATGGATGTAGATGTAGATGTGTGTGTGTGTGTGTGTGTGGGCAGGTCCTGCGCGGGCAGCTGGTGTCTCCCAGCAGCGCGTGGCCGCAGTACACGGTGGTGCGCGGCAGCGCGTGGTGCGCCCAGCCGCAGGCGCATGCGCAGCCGCGCAGCCGCAGCAAGTCTCCGCCGAGGCCGAGGCGAGCCGCGGCTGCCGCAGCCGCCAGCAGCCGCTACGCCGAGGCGGCCAGGTTCCTGGGCGGCCTGTCGCAGCGGCTGCGCGACGCCGTGGGGGGCGGCGGAGGCGGGGGCGGCGGCCACCCCCAGCACCACCTCCAGCAGCAGCAGTGCTCGCTGTACGGCACGGCGGCGCGCAGGCGCAGCACGCCCGACGTCTTCCGCTCGGCGGAGAACTTGCTGGCCGGCGCCGGCGGACACCGCCTCAAGTCCGTCATCAAGAAGGCGCGCCGCCCCGACTCCCGCGCCGAGCCCAAGAAGGTCACCTTCAGCGCCTACGCCACCGTCCAAGTCGTCGACTGAGGCCCCCGCTCCTTCGTCACCGCCGAGAATGTGCGCCGCGAAGCGAAATACAAAAATGAGACGCCGCGTTCCGCGCTTTTTACTGAGCTGCCAGGGGGTAAAAATTGATGCTGATGAATTTTCCCAACCTTGCGTGAGGATACGATCTTATGTATACCCATGATCACAAAATTTGCCCATCGTAAAGGCTGGCGCAGTAGAGCTCTGTCGAGGAAAGAAAGACAAACGTAAATTAAGACGCACCAGTGCTCAAATGCGTCATATATTTAATTTAAAAACACAACATATTTCAACAACACACGATCCCACTATCAAGTACTAGAAAAACGTGACGTATAGTGGCGATTCAAAAGGAATGTGTTATAGCACACCACGTATTTTTAAGTGAAAATGGAAAAAAATATATAGGAACTATATCCATTTTTCTGAAGGCTTACATAGTGTCCATTTTCCCCTACCGAAGCAGGTAATGTGCCATCGCAACAGGATGCCACAGTCATTGTTCTGAATTCCGATCGTATTTACTAGGCAATTTGATGCCCTAATATCAGAAATAATCCCAAACGCCTGCAGCAGACCGTTTTCAGTCGTGTTTATATTACACCAAATATAACAGAACAGCGGCGGTTTTAATTATTATACATTAATTAACTTAAAATCGTTTAGAGGGATCGAATGATGGATGGCAGCTTTGTATATAAAAGAGCTTAAAAGTCAATCTCATCTATAGTATTGTTTTTGATATGTGGAAGTAACTGTTATTGGAGTAGAAATCTTGACCACTCTTTCCAAGTAGCGTGGTCACTCTTCTCGATTTGTCACCTTTTCAGCATTAGTTGTTCACAGAGCAAACCATCACACTGAAAGAAGCAAAAAGGAACTGCATTTGTAGCCCAAAAGGCATGGTTTACACACTCATATTGTAAAAAAATATTATTCAGCATATAATTGAGATAACAAGAACAATATAAGTGACTTACCTTACATCAGACAACTGAAAATTAGAAAATATTTACTCAAAAATAGTAGGACAAGCTTCCTCTGTCAAACTGAAGGTGTATGTTAGATCAAGTCTGACCAGTTCTCAGCAGGCAGCAGCACTGTTCATGGCCAAAAATATGCAATGGGCAATTTTCACATGCTGGCCAATTTATCCCACATTCCTTGTCGCCATTAGGCAGAATCAAAGATAAACACATGACAAACATGCACTGTCACACATGTAAAACCTAATACATACCATGGTATAGTGTTCATAATTACTGGTGGCACTAACAGAGTATGCTTCTTGATGATGGAATTGTGTCTTTGAGAAATACGTGTCTCCAAATAAATTTAATTACACATTTGGACAACTGGTGTGTCAGAAGTTCCTTACCAATCTTATGATACAGTTATGCTATGGTTTGCAACAGATAAGAAGGAATTAAATGCTGCGGCAACACACACCACGTGAATACCAGATTTACTCATAATGTTTTAACTGACACCTTTCAAAAATAAATTTAGGTAATGTATTTCTTTCTTCTTTGCAGGTGCAAGTCTGCAGTCCTGGTACACAATGAAATCATTGTTGGAAAGTACTGAAGCACACTGGTAGAGTGCGCAAAACAAAATGGTGTAGTCTACTGACAAAGTGGAGATGAACCGCACCATTGTGATCTGGCTCATGTTCTGGTGATGTGCTATGGTACTGTAGCACAGTGATTTCAGTATGTAACAGGACTGGGAGGATATACTGCAAACAAACAAATTATTATTTAACTACATTTTCTGAAACAATAATTAAAATTTTATGACTATCTCACGAAAAAAGGTCCTCAGTCATGACAGAGCCTTTGTCACTTGTTTCTTTACATCACACTGTTTCCGGCTTCCTGGTTCATCACAAAGTTTTGCTGGACTGAAAGTCTGAATTAGATTAACACTATAAAGCAGTGTAAAAATGTCATTAATACAATACAGTCAGCTTGGCTATCAAGTTTGAACATATACACATAATTTGGACATTGGTTTGTAATATTTTTTCTGTCAATATCAGAACCATTGAAATAGTTATTGTTGCTTGCATCATGCATACATATATTTACTATTTTGTTTCATTGTTCCACATCCTTCAACCTCCTCCTTACAGTATCTCTACAAAGTCACAATCACAGATCTAAACAGAACATTACAGTACTACTGAAATGGCAGTTGTCTTATTGTGTTGATGAAAGAACAAATTTATCCATACAGAACATACTATACCAACTATAAATTCGACATTTTAGGAATATGTATTTATGAGAGGATTGTACTTGTGCTATGTTGCAGAAAATATATACTAAACCAGGACTCCCACTATAAGACAAACTGTTTAAATGTACAATAAAGTATTTCAAAGCTATACCGTTTGCATTCACCACAGTGAATGTATGTTTCAAAGTGAAATTCATTTTTCATCGAACACAGCACTACAAAGGCACACACAATAAAAAGAAAGGAAAGAAAGAGATACAATTTTTGTGATTGTGTTAATGCACACACTTTTATTAAGTTGGTGTCATCTGGGCATTCACAAGTCAGTTTGGTGGTGGAACAAGAATTGATAAGGATAATTTTGGGTGACTTAAGCCCACAATGTGGAAGTACATCAGCGTTAATCTTTTCTTCTTTTGTGGCAGTAGAATGCAGCTCTTACTTTTGAAACCATATGAAAGCTAATGGAACCTAAAGTAAACTACAGTATAGCAGAAAACTTAAGTTTTTATGATTGTATTTTAATGACTATGTCATATTGTATATTCCTTCTTCTTTCTGTTCCAGCATCACTTCAGCAATGGATGCAAAATATTGTAACATTTCTACGCATGATGTAGAGCATGTTTTCCAGTATTTTCACCCGCACCTATGTATTATAATCGCACAACCATCACATTGCTGTAATATGTACATAATAGCAACCTCTTTCATCTTATGGAAGTAATCAACAAGTTTAAATATTGACTGAAGTCATTTCATTCATAAGTCAAATGCTTTTCTGTTTTATGTATGAGTAAAATAGAGAAGGACCACTTAATCAAACTGTAACCAAATAACTATGGATTAAGACTAATGTAAATATGTTTCATCTGAAGGAAATTGAAACTTCCTACATTGCTCACTTTTTAAAATTACATTAACTTGGAACCTCACTTAGCCATTAAAAGTTTTTTTATTATATAGAATGAATTATAATTTTTTATTTAGTAATTACTTGTTGTTTGAAATTTGTTCTTTCTTGAACAGTGTGAAATAGCCAGTGAAGCTTAGAAACAAATTCTCAAATTTTTAAAAGTCTTTAATAAGGATATTGTAGCTTTTACTCTTTCCACATTCTTTCAATAATATATAAATAGTTGTATGAAAATTTGAAGTGATACTTCTTTGACCCATGACATACCAAGCACCTACGATCCCTTATGAATCTCTCCCATATTTAAAAAAAATTATCAGCTGAACAGTCATCCTGTGTGTCACAAATTCCAGATCAATTTGAACCAAAACATACTGTGACAAAAGAAAATTCAAGAACAAATTACTAAGCTGTCTGAGCACTACTCTGATTCCCTTTCAGTTGTATTGTCTATGTTCCTAATGTAATTCTTCATAGAGTAACAGTCTAGAAACAATCTGAATACCACTCAGTAGAGCTGCAAATACATCAACTTACCGAACAGCTGTGATAAGTTTTAATGCACTGGCACTTGCAGAAATATCAGTGCTATTTCATGACATATGTAACATATACTTTAGAAGATATGTTCTGGTACAATATAAATCCTTTAGGAATAAAGGAGACCACTCACCAAAAAGCAGAAGAGTTTAATCATCGACAGACACACACAAAAAAGAACTTAAGCTTGATAGCTTTCATAGCATCATATACCACACACGTATTGTCCTGAAACATAGCAAGCCTTCATCAAGCATAGCTTGTTTTGGCTTTGCAATGTTTTTTTTTTTTAATTTTGAAAGAATTCACCACTTTTCTCACCATATTTATGTTTGAGTTGAAACAGTTTAGTCCAAGAGATTATCTTTTAAGTCATTTGCCCAAGAAAGTGACATTAACATGAAGTCACTTCATTAACACAACAACATAAACATCGCTGCTTTCACTATTAGTTTATATTTGTTTTATCATTACTTGTTTTTTATTTAAAATGCCCACCACAGTTATAAATTTGGAAAGGGAATTTAAGATGAGGGAGAAGAAATAAAAATTTTAAGTTTGTCAATGACACTGTAATTGTGTCAGAGAAGCAAAAGACTTTTGGAAGAACAATTGTGCAAAATACACAGTGCCCTTCAAAGGGGTTATGAGATGAATATCAACAAATGTAAAACAAAGGTATTGGAATGCAGCCGAATTAAATTGGAAGATGGTGGATGAACTAGATTAAGAACTGAGGTAGTACAAGCAGAAGTTGAGTTTTACTATTTGTGCAGCAGAATAACTGATGATGATTAAATATATCTATGGCATTGTTGACTGTTGATAGTGCATATTCATTTTTCGTCATATGATTGAATATCAAAAACTTTTCAGGTTCACTACATGGCAGCTAGTTCATGTGTAACTTTATTTATGTGATGCATGGCGTTGAGAGAACAGTGGGGGGGGGGGGACCCCCTGTCTGGCTACATCCTTGTAACTACTGAAGAGATACTGCATCAAATTTGTGAGAACAGAGCTTTACAGCCCAAAGTTACTAAGAGAAAGTTTGCATTTCCGGGCATATCCTGAGAAATTGAGGAGCAACGAATAGTGAAGAGTATTCAGGGGCATAAAAACTGTAAACATAAGCCAATGTTCACATACAGAAAGCAAGTTCAGGTGCATGTATGTTGCAATTGCTGTGCAGAGATGAACAGTCTAGCCCAGGTTAGACTAGTGTGGAGAGCTGCTACAAACTGTTCAGGCTACAGACTGCAATATTAACAACTACTGAAGTTCACACTATAACTACTCCTCATGCTACACGTAAGTTCACAGACAAACAGGAGTTTCAGGGTTGTTTGTGTGGCCATCATTCGCAGCAAGCATATACTTGTTTTGCAAATCAATAAAGTAACTAGCAGCAGGAAAAGGCAGTTCAATTTGCAAAACGAGTATTTAAACAGGAGTTTGGTTTATTCAAAAGTGGTAAGTACCTCGAATTAAGCATTGTTTCACTATAAAGCTGTTTTATCCATTATGATAGTCATAGTCTATAGTCAATCTATGTGACTAAGAAATCGGCAGCATGGCGCTATTACGGTCATGTCAGGTATCCAGTCAAGTTAGAAGAAGATTCACAACTGATTTTAATAATCAAGAACTTGATACTGGAATAAAATTCAAGAGTAACATAATAAATGACACACTGTCTTTCACCATGGAACTTATTACTACAAAGTGCACACACAAAATCAATGTCATCAATATTACTTATAGAGAAAATGACGCAATAAAGATAGGGGGAAAAATCACTTCCGAATTGACTGCAATACTTTCTGAATCAGTATGCAAATTTCATGTACAATCTTTCATTATAAATATGACTGCAATGCAGTTCATCAAGAGTTTTATACATATCAGGAAATAGTTTTTAGAATTAAAACTCACAAAAATAAATGAAAACAAATTCTGCTTGGTGCTGAGAGAACTATGATATTTAATGTGCAGACAATTAAAATTTCCACCTTTCCTAATCACCCATGAAAGTTGTTTGTTCCACACAGTAAGCGGCAGCCAGCAATTACAACAACGCAGACAGCGCTAAAGTCTACAGGAACTGACAACAGACACATCTGTAAAATACGTTTGTTTGTTTAAAATCTTGTTTGTATGTTGACACATGAAACTTGTGGAGTTCTTAATGTAGTTATAGTATTTTACATTTTGTCAGTTATATAAGTCTCAAAATTATATTGTTGTCTTGCACAGGGCAGAATAAGATTCACAATCACCTATGAAACAAATAAATTACAAGTGTTAGTGAAATTTTATCAATTATTTTTTTCTACCAACAATTTTTTGTAAAGGCTGTATGTGAATAATTACTAGAATGAAAGTTATCTAGAGAAAGTAGGGTTTACAACGCTTATGTTAATAAAATGAATCTAAGTAACGAACTAAGATAAAAATAAAGGAGTCAGATACTTGATTAAAGGCTTTAGCAAGAATGAAAAAAGATACATCTGAAAATGGAGGAACATGTCCGCGTTTTTTCGTCTTTTCTAAGTAAGAATAAAGAAGAAATTTTAATGGAAGTAACGTGATAGAAAACAGAAAATGAACTGAAAACTGACAATGAGGACTTTTTGGGTGCCAAAAAACATCGTTTTAAGTCGAGTAAAGAAAATTATTTCCTTTATTAAGTTTCTCAGAGGGCGTTGTAAGTGAACGTACAAGAAAGGCATGAATGTTCATGAGTGTGAACATTATAACCACCTGCTTAGTAGCTGCTTTGTCTGTCTTTGGAACGAAATAGGTCACTGATTCTGTGTATCAGAAATCTGACAGTTTGTTGGTAGATTTGTGGAGTGTGGAGGTATGTGGCATTTGATGTCTACGGACAGGATATGCAATTCGCGTAAATAACGGGCCGCTGATCTACGTACACAGTGATGGCGTCCGATAGCGACCCAGATGGGTTCCACGGGATTTGCACAAGGCGAATTTAGTCACCGAGACAGCAACGTGAGTTCACTATACCTCAAACCGCTGTAGCACAGTTCTGGCTCTGAGATGTGGACAATCTGTTGTAAATCGTCGTCGTGGAAGAAATCAAGCATGAAGGGAAGCAGGTGGTTACCAGCTGTCAACGTGCCTTCGATTACTACCACAGGTCCCAAGTAAGCGGAGGCGAATATATCACATAGCACAATACTGCTCCCACCATCCTGCATCGGTGGCATGTTGCACGTGACAACCCGCCGTTCACATTCATGACGGCGTGTGTGGAGATGACGATCGGCCTAGTGTAGCAAAAATGTGATTCACTCGAAGAGCAATACCGATGGTCCCGCGCCCACTACAGTCGTAATAGACAAAGTCGTTGGGTCAGTATGTGTACACATAGGGGATGTCTGTTGCGGAGCTCCACGTTCGACAATGTACGATGAACGGTGTGCTCAGAAACAATTGTGCGTGCACCAGCATTGTTCTCTTTCTTCGGAGATGCCACAGATTGCCATCTATCCTATTTTATTGAGCAGATATGCCTCCAAACCCCCACTGTGTGAACAGTCGTGGCTGTCCAGCCATTTAGTGCCTAGTGGTAGTTTCATTATCCTTCTGCCTCTTTCGTTATATGCTCCCGACAGTAGGACGCGAACATTCGACCAGCTTCACCGTTTTCGAGATACTCGTTGACAGGCTCTGAGTAATAATAATCTGTCCTTTGTCAAAGTCGCTTGTTTCAGTGGATTTCTCCACTTACAATCCACATCTTCGCTAGGGTGATCCCCAGTCCGAGTCTGCTCCGCTTATGTACTTCTGTTGCCGCAACGCGTGTTCGTAACGTCGCGGCAGGCAATGGTCATAATGTTGTGGCTTATCAGTGTGTAATGATTATTGAATGGAATGCACATCCGAACTGACATGGAATTTTGGTTGTGTATATACTAGGCAAAGACGAAAATAATGACTGCTTCACAGAAAAATTGCCTCTTGATAGCGACCTAATTCAGTTACACGCTGTAGACCTGGACAACACGGCGTGGACGAAGCTAAATTTAGTATATCGAATAGTTCAGGCAAATAAAGTTTTCTTCAGCAAAATAACTCAACTGATGTAGAAAAAATTAAGACAGGACTGACACAGGAGCTTCTGAAACAGTGCGCCAGTAACATTCATTTTATGAATTTAAGGAAGGAAGCAAGATAGCCATAATTTAGCGTTAAGAAGATGATGACGTTTTGTCAGAGGAAACACTAGCTCTGGGTGGAGAAGGTTCCGAAAGGAAATCTTCGGTCTCCTTTCTAACGAAATCACACTGGCATTCATCTTAAGCAACTTAGAAAAATCACGGAAAACTGATGCTGGATGACCACACGAGACTGGAAGCTTCATGTTCCCGGAAGGGAATCCGCTGCTTCACCCAGTGGGCCATCTAGCCCGGTGCTTAAGAAATCAGCACAGCGTTTAAGGAAATTTAGGGAAACCCTAATCACTTTAACTAGACGGTGCTTAAATCCGTGTCCTGAATGAGAGCCAACTAATGACTTCATGTCGTTCGATTCACAGAATTCATGGCTCGTGAGAAAACTCGATGAGAAGACACTCAGAACAAAGGTGTTGCAACTGAATGTTGTTAAAAATTAAATGATCTGGAAAAATATGATGTGAAGAGGTAACATAAAAGAATCCATAACGAGAACAAATCATACGTTGAACGCACACTCAAAGTTCACATCAAGAGTTCACGTGGCACTGGAAGGAACAGTAGAAGGGATACGTTGTGGAGGTACACAACAATTATAAAAAGTTTGTCTAGAGCGAAATATTAGCACGACTCCTGTGAAAGTTGAAAGTAAAGGACAAAAAAATTCGTCGACAAGTCTAAAAATCCAGAATGAGATTTTCACTCTGCAGCGGAGTGTGCGCTGATATGAAACTTCCTGGCAGATTAAAACTGTGTGCCCGACCGAGACTCGAACTCGGGACCTTTGCCTTTCGCGGGCAAGTGCTCTACCAACTGAGCTACCGAAGCACGACTCACGCCCGCTACTCACAGCTTTACTTCTGCCAGTACCTCGTCTCCTACCTTCCAAACTTTACAGAAGCTCTCCTGCGAACCTTGCAGATCTAGCACTCCTGAAAGAAAGGATATTGCGGAGACATGGCTTAGCCACAGCATGGGGGATGTTTCCAGAATGAGATTTTCACTCTGCAGCGGAGTGTGCGAGATATGAAACTTCCTGGCAGATTAAAACTGTGTGCCCGACCGACACTCGAACTCGGGACCTTTGCCTTTCGCGGGCAAGTGCTCGTTGGTAGCAAGTGCTCTACCTGTTGGTAGAGCACTTGACCGCGAAAGGCAAGGGAGGACTCGAACCTCCGACGGGGGGAGCCGCGCGAACCGTGCAAGGCGACCAAGACCGGACGGCTACCCCGCGCGGCCTGTTTTGCATTTCTGGACTGAAGTTCGACAACTACAGCTGTGGCATCATACCTTTATCATCCCTACGTGGGGCACAAGGAAGTACGGTCGGAGCTCTACATGTATACTGTTGTTTATTAGGATGTATATCATTCCACACAGCTAGTTTTGACGTCGAATGTCGTATAAAGGTGTTGCCTCTGATGAGATCATTTTCTGTCTCATTAGTGACATCGTAACTGCCATCTACATTTATAATCTGCGAACCACGGTGAAGGGTATGGCAGAGGGTATGTCCCACTGTACCAATTATTAGGCCTTTGTCCTATTCTAATCATGCACGGAGTGCGGGGAGAAAGAGTGTTTAAGTGCCTCCGTGCGTGGTGTAATTAACCTAATCTTGTCCTCACTGTCCGTATGGGAGCTATACGTAGGGGTTCGTAGTACAGGATGTTTGTAAATTAGTTATATGAAGGTAGCCTTTAAACGTGAAGAAAGTAAATAATTTATAGAAATGTTTCAAAAATGTTCAAATGTGTGTGAAACCTTATGGGACTTAATTGCTAAAGTCATCAGTCCCTAAGCTTACACACTACTTAACCTAAATTATCCTAAGGACAGACACACACACACCCATGCCCGAGGGAGGACTCGAACCTCCGCCGGGACCAGCCGCACAGTCCATGACTGCAGCACCTAGACCGCTCGGCTAATCCCGCGCGGCTACAGAAATGTTTGATACGCCACTAAATGCAGTATATTTTCAAGTTTTTTTCACAGATGTTCAATGCGTTTACCTTTTGTAACACAAAAAATGTCCCATCTGTAATCAGTTTCCTGCCAAATCCCAATAAGCAAGTCTTGATGCATGGTGCAACTGCTTGTAATATCAGTTGTCGCAGCTCGTCGACCTTCTCCAGAAGCTGCGGAACAAATATCCTGTCTTTAATGTAGCTCCATACACAGAAGTCCATTGGGGTTACATCAGGTGATCGTGGTGGCTAGGCTTTTGTTCCGCTACATCTAATCCTAGTCGACACCTTCCTACGGGAATATGCAACAACTTCACAATGGTCACGTGGTGGTGCGCAATCTTGCTGGAAAATAAATACTCTGCACATTCAGATATGTCCAGGTGCGATATGCCGAACTTATTCAGTTGCAGCATCAAAGACAAGATACACAGCCAGTTTCCGTGAAACGATTGTACCAGTTAATAACAGTTTGTCTTTGAAGTGATGGCTTGCGATATTTAGTCCTGAATTGTCTCTGAAATGTAGTACCGGAAATGGTTTCGTGAAACCATGAACAACACTGCTCGTGTTCTATACCGTTATATGATGACTATTGGAATAACTTATTCACGCATGCAACCTATGGGAACGTCGGGAACTAACGGTGTTAGGCTGGAATAAAATTTAAAGATATTTTGCACTTAGTGCTTAATCAAACATTTCTGTAAATTATTTGCCCCTTCCACAATTAAAGGTTAGTTTCGTATAACTAATGTACACTGAAGAGACTGGTATAAGCATTCGTATTCAATTACAGAGACATGTAAATAGGCAGAATACGGCGCAGCGGCAACGCCTGTATAAGACAACAATTGTCTCGTGCAGTTGTTAGATCAGATACTGCTGCTACAATGGCAGGTTATCAAGATTCAAGTGAGTGTGAACGCGCACGAGCGATGGGAAACAGCACCTCCGAGGTAGCGATGAAGTGGGGATTTTCCCGTACCACCATTTCACGAGTCTATCGTGAATATCAGGAATCCGGTAAAACATCAAACCTCCGACATCGCTGCGGCCGGAGAAAGGTCCTGCAAGAACGGGACCAACGACGACTGAAGAGAATCGTTCAACTTGACAGAAGTGCAACCCTCCCGTAAATTGCTGCAGATTTCAGTGCTGGGTCATCAACTAATGTTAGCGTGCGAACCATTCAACGAAACGTCATCGGTATGGGCTCTCAGATCCGAAGGCAAACTGGTGTACCCTTGATGACTGCACGACACAAAGATTAACGCCTCGCCTGGGCCCATCAACACCGACACTGGACTGTTGATGACTGGAAACATATTGCCTGGTGGAAGAGTTTCGTTTCAAATTGTATCGAGAGGATGGACGTGTACGGGTATGGAGACAACCTCATGAATCCATGAACCCTGCATGTCAGCAGGGGACTGCTCAAGTTGGTGGAAGGTCTGTAATGGTGTGGGACGTGTGCAATGAAGTGATACGGAACCCGTAATACATCTAGATACGACTCTGAGAGGTGAAACATACGTGAGCATCCTGTCTCATAACCTGCATATATTTACGTCCATTGTGCATTCCGACGGACTTGGGCAATTCCAGCAGGACGATCCGACAGCCCACACATCCAGAATTGCTACAGAGTGGCTCCAGGAACACTCTTCTGAGTTTAAACACTTTCGCTGGCCACCAAACTCCCCAGACATGAACAATATTGTGCACATCTTGCAACGTGGTGTTCAGAAGAGATCTCCATCCCCTCGTACCCTTACGGTTTTATGGACAGCCCTGCAGGATTCATGGCGTCAGTTCCCTCCAGCACTACTTCAGCCATTAGTGCGTGCCACGTCGTGTTGCGGCACTTCTGTGTGCTAGCGAGGGCTCTACGCGATATTAAGCAGGTGTATCAGTTTCTTTGGCTCTTCAGTGTATAAACACTTACATATACTTAGAATTATCATTTAAAGTCGGTTCTTGAAACTCTGTTAGTAGACTTTCTCTGGATAGTTGAACGTTGTCTTCAAGAGTCTTCTGGTTCAGTTCTTTCATCATCTCTGTGACACTTACACACTTGTCAAACAAACCTGTGACAATTCGGCTGCCCTTCTCTGTATCTGTTCGATATCCGCTGCTAGTCCTATTTCATACGGGTCCCAAACACTTGAGCAGTGTTTTAGGATGAGTCGCACGGGTGATTTTTAAGAAATCTCCTTTATAGAGTGATTTCAATTTCCTGGTCTTGTACCAATAAACTGAAGACCTTCACTTGCTTTACCCACGACTGGGACAATGTGATAGTTCCATTTCGTGTCCCTATTAACTGTCACACCGAGGTATTTGTACGAGTCTACAGATTCCAACTGTGACTCACTTATATTCATGGGACACTGCGTTATTTCGTTTTGTTAAGTGCACAGTTTTACATCTCTGAACATTTAAATCCTGTTGCCAATCTTTGCTCCACTTTAAAATCTTAGCAATCTCTGACTGAATATTTGTACAGCTTCGTTCAGACTGTACTTCGTTACAGATAACGTCATCATCTGCGAAAAGTCTGAGGTTACCATTAACATTGCCCTTAAAATCGTTGATAATAAGCGTACGTGTGGTACTGAGTCAAATGCTTTTCGGAAATCAAGAAATACCACATCTGCCTGACTGCCGTGATTCATGGTTTTCAGGAAGTTACCTGAGAAAGTGCAAGCTGCGTTTCGCATGATCTATGTTTTGGTTGACGTGGAGAAAGACGTTTTGTTCCTGATACCTTTTCACGTTTGCGCTCAGAATATGTCCTTAGATTTTACAAGTAATGGTTGTGAAGGACGCTGGACAGTGGTTTTGTGGATCCGTTCTGCTACCCTTCTTGTTGACAAGTGTGAGCTATGCTTTCTTCCAGCTGCTGGGGACGTTTTTTTGTTCCAGGAATTTACAGTAGATAATAGATAACAGACGGGTTAACTCAATCGCAAACTGGGTATAGAGTCTGACAGGGATTCCATTGGGTCCTATGGCTGTGTTCAATTGAAACGATTTCAGTTGTTTCTCAACGCCACCGACACTAATGACTGTTTCACACATGTTTCACTCATACGCGGATTAAATTGGGCCAATACTTCCAGGATTTCCTTTGGAAATGCACATTTGGAAACAGAGTTCAGCTGTTATGCTCTTGCTTTATTATTCTCTGTTTTAGTTGCTGCCTTGCCCATGAATGACTGGACGCAAATTTTGGTACCACTAACAGCCTTCATGAACGAAGGCCAGAATTTCCTTGTTTCGAGAGAGGTCTTTCGACAATATTCTGGTACGCTAGTCACTGAAGGCTTCACACATTGCTCTCTTGACTACCAAACGCGTTTCATTCACTGCATCTACAGCTCTAACCTATGTTTTATACTTGTTATGCAATAGTCTCTATTTATTTTGAAGCTTCTTTACAATGACTGTATACCATCGAGGAGCTTTCCCATCATGAACTGTTGTACTGGGTACGTACCTGTCCAGTGCATGATCAAGTGATTTTTTACATGATCCTATCCAAAGATAAAAATTTCAAGTTTCTCATTGAGAAATAACTCTGCTGCTTCTCAGACTAGTTCGCTGAACATATTAATCTTCGTGCTTATTTTAGTTGCCAGTTGTACTTCCGTATTAATTGTTGCTATAACTGCCTCGTGTTCACTGATGTCAGTTTCGGTACGGTATCTTCAAAGATAATGTCGTTATCAGGAGAAAGAAAACTGGCGTTCTACGGATCGGAGCGTGGAATGTCAGGTCCCTTAATCGGGCAGGTAGGTTAGAAAATTTGAAAATGGAAATGGATAGGTTAAAGTTAGATATAGTGGGAATTAGTGAAGTTCGGTGGCGGGAGGAACAAGACTTCTGGTCAGGTGACTACAGGGTTATAAACACAAAGTCAAATAGGGGTAATGCAGGAGTAGGTTTAATAATGAGTAGGAAGATAGGAACGCGGGTAAGCTACTACAAACAGCTTAGTGAACGCATTATTGTGGCCAAGATAGATACGAAGCCCACACCTACTACAGTAGTACAAGTTTATATGCCAACTAGCTCTGCAGATGACGAAGAAATTGAAGAAATGTATGATGAAATAAAAGAAATTATTCAGATAGTGAAGGGAGACGAAAATTTAATAGTCATGGGTGACTGGATTCGAGTGTAGGAAAAGGGAGAGAAGGAAACGTAGTAGGTGAATATGGATTGGGGCTAAGAAATGAAAGAGGAAGCCTCCTGGTAGAATTTTGCACAGAGCACAACTTAATCATAGCTAACACTTGGTTTAAGAATCATGATAGAAGATTGTATACATGGAAGAACCCTGGAGATACTAAAAGGTATCAGATAGATTATATAATGGTAAGACAGAGATTTAGGAACCAGGTTTTAAATTGTAAGACATTTCCAGGGGCAGATGTGGATTCTGACCACAATCTATTGGTTATGACCTGTAGATTAAAACTGAAGAAACTGCAAAAAGGTGGGAATTTAAGGAGATGGGACCTGGATAAACTGAAAGAACCAGAGGTTGTAGAGAGTTTCAGGGAGAGCATAAGGGAACAATTGACAGGAATGGGGGAAAGAAATACAGTAGAAGAAGAATGGGTAGCTTTGAGGGAGGATGTAGTGAAGGCAGCAGAGGATCAAGTAGGTAAAAAGACGAGCGCTAGTAGAAATCCTTGGGTAACAGAAGAAATATTGAATTTAATTGATGAAAGGAGAAAATATAAAAATGCAGTAAATGAAGCAGGCAAAAAGGAATACAAACGTCTCAAAAATGAGATCGACAGGAAGTGCAAAATGGCTAAGCAGGGATGGCTAGAGGACAAATGTAAGGATGTAGAGGCTTATCTCACTAGGGGTAAGATAGATACTGCCTACAGGAAAATTAAAGAGACCTTTGGAGATAAGAGAACCACTTGTATGAACATCAAGAGCTCAGATAGCAACCCAGTTCCAAGCAAAGAAGGGAAGGCAGAAAGGTGGAAGGAGTATATAGAGGGTCTATACAAGGGCGATGTACTTGAGGACAATATTATGGAAATGGAAGAGGATGTAGATGAAGATGAAATGGGAGATACGATACTGCGTGAAGAGTTTGACAGAGCACTGAAAGACCTGAGTCGAAACAAGGCCCCCGGAGTAGACAACATTCCATTGGAACTACTGACGGCCTTGGGAGAGCCAGTCCTGACAAAACTCTACCATCTGGTGAGCAAGATGTATGAAACAGGAGAAATACCCTCAGACTTCAAGAAGAATATAATAATTCCAATCCCAAAGAAAGCAGGTGTTGACAGATGTGAGAATTACCGAACAATCAGTTTAATAAGCCACAGCTGCAAAATACTAACACGAATTCTTTACAGACGAATGGAAAAACTAGTAGAAGCCGACCTCGGGGAAGATCAGTTTGGATTCCGTAGAAATACTGGAACACGTGAGGCAATACTGACCTTACGACTTATCTTAGAAGAAAGATTAAGGAAAGGCAAACCTACGTTTCTAGCATTTGTAGACTTAGAGAAAGCTTTTGACAATGTTGACTGGAATACTCTCTTTCAAATTCTAAAGGTGGCAGGGGTAAAATACAGGGAGCGAAAGGCTATTTACAATTTGTACAGAAACCAGATGGCAGTTATAAGAGTCGAGGGACATGAAAGGGGTGCAGTGGTTGGGAAGGGAGTGAGACAGGGTTGTAGTCTCTCCCCGATGTTATTCAATCTGTATATTGAGCAAGCAGTAAAGGAAACAAAACAAAAATTCGGAGTAGGTGTTAAAATCCATGGAGAAGAAATAAAAACTGTGAGGTTCGCCGATTACATTGTAATTCTGTCAGAGACAGCAAAGGACTTGGAAGAGCAGTTGAACGGAATGGATGGTGGCTTGAAGGGAGGATATAAGATGAACATAAACAAAAGCAAAACGAGGATAATGGAATGTAGTCGAATTAAGTTGGGTGATGTTGAGGGTATTAGATTAGGAAATGAGACACTTAAAGTAGTAAAGAAGTTTTGCTATTTGGGGAGCAAAATAACTGATGATGGTCGAAGTAGAGAGGATATAAAATGTAGACTGGCAATGGCAAGGAAAGCGTTTCTGAAGAAGAGAAATTTGTTAACATCGAGTATAGATTTAAGTGTCAGGAAGTCATTTCTGAAAGTATTTGTTTGGAGTGTAGCCATGTATGGAAGTGGAACATGGACGGTAAATAGTTTGGACAAGAAGAGAATACAAACATTCGAAATGTGGTGCTACAGAAAAATGCTGAAGATTAGATGGGTAGATCACATAACTAATGAGGAGGTACTGAATAGGATTGGGGAGACGAGGAGTTTGTGGCACAACTTGACCAGAAGAAGGGATCGGTTGGTAGGACATGTTCTGAGGCATCAAGGGATCACCAATTTAGTATTGGAGGGCAGCGTGGAGGGTAAAAATCGTAGGGGGAGACCAAGAGATGAATCCAGTAAGCAGATTCAGAAGGATGTAGATTGCAGTAGCTACTGGGAGATGAAGAAGCTTGCACAGGATAGAGTAGCATGGAGAGCTGCATCAAACCAGTCTCGGGACTGAAGACCACAACAACAACAACAACATCTTCAAAGAAGTCAAGTCTGTTTCCATTTGATCTAATATATTTGCGCCATGAAGTGGAGTTTTGAACTACAAGTTCTAGGTAGTTTGTCGCAATGAAACTCCTTACGCTCTGGCGCCCCTATACACAGTGCTTTGGGGAAACTAATCTATTCCGTGTAAGTACACGGGATACAGGCTGTGATCAGCGATTAAGCGTATAATAAACCTGAATGGCGAGGACGCTTCCTCTTGCACCGGCCAACGACATTTGGTAGGAGCCGATGGACGTTTGCTCCGATCTTTGCTTCGTCCAATGCCTTCTGCCTCTCCTCGGATCCGTGCAACTTTTGCTTACTAGCGATTTTTCGACCGGTGACAGCTTCCATACTATCTGAGTCCCACTTACGCATCCAGTACAATGACCCTCGTGTCATTGTTTGTGGATCGATTGCACAAGACGCAGGAACTACGATAGTACGTTCGTTACGTATGCAGAAGCACAACTCTAGGGAATAAATCAGAAAGATGGCGATTGCAGCAGAACACCAGATGAACACAGCTACACTATTGGCCATTAAAATTGCTACACCAAGAAGATGACGTGCTACTAACGCGAAATTTAACCGACAGGAAGAAGATGCTGTGATATGCAAATTATTAGCTTTTCAGAGCATTCACACAAGGTTGGCGCCGGTGGCGACACCTACAACGTGCTGACCTGAGGAAAGTTTCCAACCGATTACTCATACACAAACAGCAGTTGACCAGCGTTGCCTGGTGAAACGTTGTCGTGATGCCTCGTTTCCGACTTTGGTAAAGGTCGGATTGTAGCCCGTCGCGATTTCGGTTTATCGTATCGCAACATTGCTGCTCGTGTTGGTCGAGATCTAATGACTGTTAGCAGAATATGGAATCGGTGGGTTCAGAAGGGTAATACGGAACGCCGTGCTGGATCCCAACGTCCTCGTATCACTAGCAGTCGAGATGACAGGCATCTTATCCACATGGCTGTAACGTTTCGTGCACCCACGTCTCGATCCCTTAATCAACAGATGGGGACATTTGCAAGACAAAAACCATCTGCACGAACAGTTCGACGACGTTTGCAGCAGCATGGACTATCAGCTCGGAGACCATGGCTGCGGATACCCTTGACGCTGCATCACAGACAGGAGCGCCCCAACGACGAACCTGGGTGCACGAATGGCAAAACGTCATTTTTTCGGATGAATCCAGGTTCTGTTTACAGCATCATGATGGTCGCATTCGTGTTTGGCGACATCGCAGTGAACGAACATTGAAATCGTGTATTCGTCATCGCCATACTGGCGTATCACCCGGCGTGATGGTATGGGGTGCCATTGGTTACACGTCTCGGTCGTCTCTTGTTCGCATTGACGGCACTTTGAACAGTGGACGTTACATTTCAGATGTGTTACGACCCGTGGCTCTACCGTTCATTCGATCCCTGCGAAACCCTACATTTCAGCAGGATAATGCACGACCGCAAGTTGGAGGTCCTGTACGGGCCTCTCTGGATACAGAAAATGTTCGACTGCTGCCCTGGCCAGCACATTCTCCAGATCTCTCACCAATTAAAAACGTCTGGTCATTGGATGCCGAGCAACTGGCTCGTCACAATACGCCAGTCACTACTCTTGATGAACTGGGGTATAGTCTCGAAGCTGCATGGGCAGCTGTACCTGTACACGCCATCCAAGCTCTGTTTGACTCAATGCCCAGGCGTATCAAGGCCGTTATTACGGCCCGAGGTGGTTGTTCTGGGTACTGATTTCGCAGGATCTATGCACCCAAATTGCGTGAAAATGTGATCACATGTCAGTTCTAGTGTAATATATTTGTCCAATGAATGCCCGTTTATCATCTGCATTTCTCCTTGGTGTAGCAATTTTAATGGCCAGTAGTGTAGGAATAGCGCTTGGGTGTACAATTCATAGAGAGAACCTTTGGCGCCATCTTATGGAGGGTATACAGAACTAAGTTTCCTTGTCCTCGATAACCTGAAAGGACAATCGGCCTGGCGATTAATAGCGCTGTGCGCGTTTGTTCCTTTTATGGATGAGGAGCGCGACCGTGGCCCCAATACTGTTTCAGCGCCCACGACCTCCCGCGGCGTAATTCCCGCTCTGCCATTGACACAACGCGCGGGCTATGCACTTGGGCACTCGGCGCTCCTCAACAGCCGCGCCTGCACCCTGGGCTCGCCGCTCGCTCATCCGACAGGCGCGACACTAACGAAAGAAAGGAATGCAGACGCGCATTTCTTACGAGATACTCAGGCGTGTTCGCCAGCGGCTATAAACGCGACGAAAGTGGGCCGTATACCTCCTGTAACAACCCCGGGTTCCGTCGGCATGCCTTCGCACCTTGCTGTCGCCATCTTCCTTTATTTAATGTCCTCGTAACCAATGAGTATGTCCCGTTTATGTGCGTCTCATTTGATTTATGGTGACCATTGAAACGCAGCGCGTCATTGTAGTGATACCTCATGAAAACGTTAATCACCCTTACTGCCAATGTCAATAAAATCAGAATAGTCAGCATTAAACGGTCAGTAGTGACCCGTATTCATTAATACAGGTAATGAGATAACCGGATAATATTTCGCTCTAGAATTATGGCAATTTTTTGAGAACAAATATCTCCTTATAAAAGGCAACGTGGATTCCGCGAACAGTGATGTTGAGAAATTCGGTTCGTTCTGTTTCTCTATGAGATCCACAGAGATGTAGATAACGGCCCTCAAGTTGACACCGTGTTCCTTGACTTCAGGAAGGCATTTGGCTCTGTCCCGCAGTGCAGTTTAGTGATAAAAGTACGAGCTTACCCTGTATCGGGCCAGATTTGTAACTGGATATAAGACTTCCTTACAGACAGAACTCAACACCCCGCTCTTAACGGGGCAAGATCGACAGCGTAAATTTCCGGAGTACCCCAAGGATGTGTCATAGAACCATTACTGCTGTAGTAGAAAGCATCGGACACTCTTTAAGACTGTTTGCTGATGATGCGGTTGTCTGTAAGAAAGTAGCAACGCCAGAAGAAATGAGCTACAGAAGACATGAATTGTGCAGGCTGTGGCAGTTGAACCTGAATGTAAATAAATGTAACATACTGCGTATACATTGGACAAGAAATCCACTACTGTACATCTACAGTAGTGACGACAAATTTCTGGAAACAATATGTACCGTAAAATATCTAGGAGTAATAATCGAGAACGACCTTAACTGGAATGAGCACATAAAACAAATAACTGGAATGACCACTGAAATCCGGTCTCACAGGACGGGGCAGATCAGGTTGTGGAAAGGGGTCAAAATCAGTTACTGTTAGTTACACAAGAACACAGAACTTCATTCTTCGAAAACACAATGCACAGTTTTCTCTTTAAAACAACAAAGATCAATTCACGGCTGAGGGCCCAAGTAACTTCTCAATAATAAGGTTGTAATAATTCCTTTTAAAACACAAGGATTTAGAGACACGGCTGAAGGCCTTACTTTAAGTAAAATTAAAATATCTTATCAGCTAAAGGCCAAAATAATATTTGAGATCAGCAAAGGAAATTCTTTAAAAGGCTAGCATTTACCAATTTCGGCTAAAAGCCATATTACGGAAAATTTAAATTAATTCCTCGGCTGAAACTTGAATAATACTTCAAAATAATAAAAGGCAACCTTTAAAGACAAGCATTTACATAGTACAACAGAAAACCATCTTAAGAAAACATGAAATATCTTGACTGCTGAAGGCCCAAATAATTATTCAAAATAATTAAAGACAAACCTTAATATAGGCATTTACACAGTACGGCAGAAGGCCATTTAAAGAATTCAAGACAATTGAAGAGAAACCTTACAAACAGGAATTTACGCATTACTGCTGAAAGCCACAAATTTTAAAACAAACGCGGCCGAAGGCCTAAATACAGAGTAAACAAGAATTTTAAATAAAACACGGCTGAAGGCCTAATCAAAAAATACTTCACATAAGGTTCGGCTGAAGGCAAATACTAAACACAAATGGTTCAAATGGCTCTGAGCACTATTCGACTTAACTTCTGAGGTCATCAGTCCCCCAGATCTTAGAACTACTTAAACTTAACTAACCTAAGGGCACCACAAACATCCATGCCCGAGGCAGGATTCGAACCTGCGACCGTAGCGGTCGCGTGGTTCCAGACTGTAGCGCCTAGAACCGCTCGGCCACCCCGGCCGGCTACTAAACACAGAACAGACAAAATTAATACACGGCTCAAGGTCTGATACAGTTCTTGCGACAAAAGAAAATCACAATCACAAACAACAGAACAGTGGTGCTCAGAAGGGTTCCTAGGGTCGGACTGGGGAGGAAACTGTAACAACAGTTTAGGTGAGACAGGCAGCCAAGCGTAACACTAAATAATCGGGTGGCAGCACGACCTAGGGACGGCTGACGAACCAGTCAACAACCTAATCAATTCCCTTTCTCGCAACCGACCGACAGGCTACTCCAGTACGCAGACAGCATCCATCTGCTCAGCTGAAATCACAGAAGTTACACACAGCTCCACGCAAACACTTGCACCAAGAACTGCGACAATCCAAAACCAATCACCGTGGAACAACAAGGAGAAATGACAAGTCTCTCTCACACACACACACACACACACACACACACACACACACAGAGTTTCCATAAGCGGTCGGTGATCAAATACACGTCGTCCGAACGACCAACCAAGGTCGTCCCCACTCAAGTTATGAGTGTCGGTAACGGTCGGGCGAGTCTTGGCTGTCCGGAGCTCACTGCAGCTCCAACCCGACTCAACTCGATGTCCGTTTGGAACTCGGAGACACGGCGACCCGGGCACACTGGCTCTGACTCACCCATGCAGAGGTAACTCTTGCCCATCGGCGACATCTCTGCACGAGAAAGGAACCGACCCACGTCAGGCAAGATGACCAACTGACGAGGCCCAGAAACGGTCAAAAGACCAAATACACGTCACCCAATGAGACGACCAACCGAACGACCAACCGGCGGTCGTTCCCGCTCCAATCTCCTTCCGTCGGACAGTTCATGTGTGTCGCCAGCGATCGCCATGTGCTGGCTGTCCGCGCCTCACTGGTGCTCCTCCCCGACTCAACTCCCGACAGACAACGACCTGGAAATACTAGCGGTCGCTCCAGAGATAGTACGACAGTGCACTTATCGATACTTACACTAAGAACAATACACACACCCACTCCCGAGAGAGGACTCGAACCTCCAACTGGGGGGGAGGGGGAGGGGGAGCCGCTCGACCGTGGCAAGGCGCCCTACACCGCGTGGCTGACGCCAGACAGATTCAGAAGAATAATCTTAAGAAAACGTAACTCATTCACGAAAGAAGTGTCTTACAAGGCGCATGTTCGATTGATTCTTGAGTGTTGTCCATCAATCTGGGACACTTACCAGGCAGGACTGATAGAAGAGGTACAGAAGACCCAACGAAGAGCAGTGCGTTTCGTCACGAGATCGTTCGGTCGGCGCTACAGCGATGCCGAGATGCTCAACAAATTCGAATGCCAGACGCTACAAGAGAGGCGTTGTCCATAACGGAGAGGTTTACTATTGAAATTTCGAGAGAGTACTTTCTGGGAAGAGTCACACAACATATTACTTCCTCTGACATACAGCTCGCGAAATTAAAGCTTATACAGAGGCTTACCGACAATCATTCTTCCCATGCGCCATTTGTGGGTGGAAAAGGGAGGGGAGTGATCAGTTAGGGGTACCAAAAGTTCCCTCCGCCACACATCGTCAGATGGCTTGCAGATTATTGATGTTATTGATGCAGATGTAAAATATTAGTCACCCTTAATAGAGCACATTGATAGCTTTATAGCAGTGGTTCCCAATCTTTCTTAGACCATTTCCCCTGAGTACAATCAGACATTAGCTAGTACCCCCCGCCCTCACACCCGACTTCCATGTTTTGCCACCCCACGTTATCACCAACTTTAGCTCCTAAATAAAATGTAGAATGAAAGGCTTTTCTTCGAAAACTTTTATTTTTAAAATGATGGGTGATGAATGGTAATTAGTTTGTGTGTGTGTGTGTGTGTGTTTTAGAATGAATGAAGAAGGAATTCGTGGTACATCACAAGTGCTACCCACAACTCCTTCTCAGAAAAGAAAGCTAAGTATTCATAGTGAGTGTAGACACTTGTTACAAAACATGCTTCCCCGGCATTGCTCCTCTCCACTGTGACACTTACTTGACTTGCAAACTGGGACCCCTTTTAAAATCAAAGGAGCTCAGAGGTGTACACTACACTTAATGTTCGTAAATCGCTTGATTGCTGTACTCATTACTTCTAAAGTGACAAAAATTGAACATTAGGCTGTTGTTCCTTTGTGTCCAACCACTCTAATAATAATAATAATAATGGAACTGTGTACAGTACTATAGTAGCCCTTATGTAGTTTCTGCTGTGTCGTGCTGTCAATTAATTCATTTAACTGCTTGGAAGCGTGTAATGAAGCAATTTCTGGACTACTGCAGGTACTGTCTACAACCTGGAGAAGACTTTCTTGAGACATTTAGAATCTGTTACGTATATGTCTCACTTTTATCATCAGCGATTAACGGGACAAAGGACAACATATGTGCCTACTGGGTGGCGATGTGAGGAACCTGTAACCACCGCATTCATGCTACTAAGTTAAAAAAAGTAATTATTGATAACTTATATATTCAGTATTAGAGTCTTACAAAATTCTCATAATAGTAAGGAGCTTTTGAAAATAATTTAGTTTGGTGAATGAAACAGGATCGAATCGTTTAGTTCATATCCCTCAGAAAATTTCATTGTACGCTTTAGCAGGTAGTTACCCCCCCCCCCCCCTTCCGATTGGGAACCTATTCTTTTAAGTGTTGTAGAGATGGTACCAGGTGTTCGTTTGACCCTTCACCACTGACATCAGGCCAGTGAAGTGGTATACATGTGCCAGTCTGTTGTTTGGAATTGGTGCAGTAAGAGAGGTCGACGTGGATACTTGCAGAATGACTGATCGGAACTAGCCTGTTTGGACGTGCCCATAGCGACAAGGCGAATGAATTTGCCTGATTTGTTGGGGTACCAATGCGGACTGTTCAGAGTATCAGCAAGAAGAGATGTACCATTCATAGCCATGTAGCATAGCAGAGAAGGGTGCTCGTAAAAGGATCCTAACGGACTAGAACCGAACACCGCTTTCAGTGAATGCATGTCCATCTTAACCACCATCAGAGTGTACACCGCGGAGACTGCTGCATTCAGTGTACGTCTGGAGTCGAGTAGCTTGCAAAAGGCCATTGCTTACAGTGGACCACACAACTACACGTCTTCAATTGGCTAAACACAGAAACCGGTCTCCAGCTGACTGTAGCCACGAAGTTCGGACCGCTGAGTCGCGATTTTGCCTCTTTTCAAATTATGCAAGGCATCAAGTGCACAGATGGCCTAATGAGGCATGTCACCCTTAGCGTCTCGCAAGTCGCTCGATGTGGCGTCGAATGCAATAAGTACTTGTCCTCGGCAGCCGAACTTCTCCAAATGGGGGAATCGCAGCCCACAATGCCGTACGCTCATTACCATTTCTTCCACCCTTAACTTGTGAAGGGTGTTCTTCAGACCGGAGGCGGTAATCTGATTATGGATGTTCATCTTATTGCATGGACGAGGGACTCCAGCTGATGATATATATGAGAAAAAGTACCACGACAGCTGTATCTTGAGAACGTCTTTATTCTATCACACGATTAGTTTCGGTGGCACATTATCAGCATCCTCAGGCCCCATCACTGCCAAAAGAGTATTTGATTTCCTTGTCTCATTTACTATGGAAACCTTGCTATTAGCACCGTTGGATTAACTTTCATCAGAAGTCTATACTCGAAACCATTTTGTCTCCAATTGGAGGCTCCTGATGAAAGCTAGCTCGCGTGTGTTAGTCACAAGGATCCCATAGTAAATGCGCAGTGGTGGGGCCTGACTATGGCTGTAATGTGCCGCCCGAAACTAGTCGTGCGGTAGAATAAAGATACAGCTGTGGTGGTACTTTTTCTCATATGGTTCTTTGATATGTTTTGGGTTTGTTTTTCGTACCCTGATTCGCACTCACTCACTCAGATTTATCATTTTAATGTTTCTGATGATGAAAGTGACAACAGCTGTGTATATTCACTGAGTGGACAAAAGTCGTGGGATACCTCCTAATACCACATCGAACCTCCTTTTGCCTGAAGTAGTGCAGCAGCTCGACGTGGCATGGACGTAAAACGTCGTTGAGAGCCCCAGAAGAAATACTGAGCCGTGTTGCCTCTATATCCGTCCATAATTGTGATAGTGTTACTGGTTAAGGATTTTGTGCACGTGCTGACCTCTCAGTGATGTCCCATAAATGTTCGATGAGATTCGTGTGGGGAGCTCGAATTGCCCAGAACGCTCTTCAAACCAATCACGAACAATTGTGGCATGATGAAATGGTGCACTGTCATCTATAAAAATTACTTCGTTGATTGGGAGCAGAAACATTTCCAGTCATTAACCGGTTCAGTTGGAAAAAAGAACCCAGTCCATTCCATGTAAAGCAGCCATCGCCATTATGGAGCCACCACCAGCTTACACAATGCCCTGTTGACAATCTGGGTCCACGGCGCCGCGCAGGATTTAGCCGAGCGGTCAGGGGCGCTGCAGTCATGAGTAATGGACTGTGCGGCTGGTCGCGGCGGAGGTTCGACTCCTCCCTCGGGCATGGGTGTGTGTGTTTGTAATTAGGATAATTTAGGTTAAGTAGTGTGTAAGCTTAGGGACTGATGACCTTAGCAGTTATGTCCCATAATATTTCACAAACATTAGAACATTTTATTTGGTCCACGGCTTCGTGGGGTCTGCGTCACACTCGAATCTTGAATCAGCTCTTACCAACTGAAGTTGGGTCTCACTTGACCAGGCCACGGTTTTCCAGATGTCTAGGAGCCAAACGATATGGTTACAAGCGCAGGAGAGGCGTTGCAGGCGGTGTTGTGCTGTCAGCAAAGGCCCTCACTTCAGTCGTCTGCTGCCATAGGCCATTAACGTCAAATTTGGTCTCACTGTCCTAACGGATACGTTCGTCGTACGTCTCGCATTGATTTCTGCTGTTATTTCAAAAAAATGGTTCAAGTGGCTCTGAGCATTGTGCGACTTAACTTTTGAGGTCATCAGTCGCTTAGAACTTAGAACTAATTAAACCTAACTAACCTAAGGACATCACACACATCCATGCCAGAGGCAGGATTCGAACCTGCGACCGTAGCGGTCGCTCGGCTCTAGACTGTAGCGCCTAGAACCGCACGGCCACTCCAGCCGGCTGTTATTTCACGAAGTGTTGTTTGACTGTAAGCAGTGACAAGTCTACGCAAATACTGCTGCTCTCGGTCATTAAGTGAAGGCTGTCGACCGCGTTGTCCGTAGTGAATGCCTGAAATTTGGTATTCTCGGCCGGCCGGAGTGGCCGAGCGGTTCTAGGCGCTACAGTCTGGAACCGCGCGACCGCTACGGTGGGAGGTTCGAATCCTGCCTGGGGCATGGATGAGTGTGATGTCCTTAGGTTAGTTAGGTTTAAGTAGTTCTAGGGGACTGAGGACCTCAGATGTTAAGTCCCATAGTGCTCAGATACCATTTGAACCATTTTCGTATTCTCGGCACACTCTTGACACAGTGGAGCTGGGAACATTGAATTCCCTAACTATTTCGGAAATAGAATGTCCCATACGTCTAGATCCAACTATTACTCCGCATTCAAAGTCTGTCAATTCCCTTTGTGCCGCCATAATCACGTCGGAAACCTACTCACTTGAATCACCTGAGTTCAAATGACACTGCCCCAATACACTGCCCTTTTATACCCTGTTTACGTGATACTACCGTCATTTGAATATGTGCATGTCCCTATACGATGCATAAAGCACACGTTCTTGGTTTCACGAACACTCAGGAACATTGTGACGCCTGTATTGGCCCACTAAAACACCCAACTTTAATCCCATATAAAATCTGTGGGGCTATCTATAACAGCAGGTGGTGCATAACAATCAGTATCGCCGCGTTAAGGTAGTTCAGTGGAATCTAATCGTCAATGAGTGCCTGCAGCTGGATATGGTTCACTTGAAGGAAATTCATAGACTCTTTTTCTCGTCGAATTGAAGCAACTATCAACGTCAGAGTCACTATGCTGGCGTGATGCCTACTGAGAGTGCTTATAACCCAAAGTAAGTGGGAAAAGTACCACATTCAATAGATAGGAACGCCATAATATCAGACTGGTTTTACAAAATCAGAATCGTGCTAATAATAAATTTGTAAAACTGTCGTGTCTGTTTGAATACGGTTCTCCAAAACTTGGCTCTGAGCACTATGGGACTCAACTGCTGTGGTCATCAGTCCCCTAGAACTTAGAACTACTTAAACCTAACTAACCTAAGGACATCACACACATCCATGCCCGAGGCAGGATTCGAACCTGCGACCGTAGCAGTCGCACGGTTCCGGACTACGCGCCTAGAACCGCGAGACCACCGCGGCCGGCTCCCCAAAACTACTAGAAGTATTTTCACGGAGTTTTCGCAGGTAATCAGAGCACAGCCTGGGGCACCATATAGACTGTACTGCGTCAAAATCAGTTTGCAGAAAAAGGATATCGACTTTTAAAGGTTTGTCTAAAACCGTCGTATCTGGTCATTGGTCTGTTTAACACTCTAACACCCTAAACTACTAGACGAATTTTCATGGTGTTTTCCAGGCAACTTGAGCATACGAGTGTTGTCCAGAAAGTAATGCACTGCATGTTTTTCTTCAACTATTTTTTATTGAACGTAATGAGAATTAACACACATGAAAGAATGGTGCTTTATCTACAAACCCTATTTTTCTATGTAGTCTCCATCCCGTTCTATTGCCTTCCTTCAGTGCGAAACAAGGGTGTGTATGCCCTGTCGGTACGAATCCTTGTCCTGGTGGCGGAACCAGTGATCACTGTGTGAATCATCTCCACATCGTCCACAAAATGTCTTCCACCAATGGCATCCTTTAACGGCCGAAACAAGCGGAAGCCCCAGGGGGCTGGGTCAGGACTGTAGGGTGGATGGAATAACAGTGTTCAACCCTGTTCTGCGATGTGTTCAGCAGTCCTCAGACTTTTATGGGGCCGAGCGTAATCGTGTTGCAACAGAACATCTCCTGGGTCGCTGTGACTCCGAAGCTGCCGGAAGCGTGCCTTGAGTTTTGTTAATGTGTTGACATATGTTCTGAATTAATGGTACCACTTCTTGGCATCACATCAATTAGAATCACACCTTCACAGTCCCAGAACACGGTGATCACGACCTAAGCAGCGAAAGCAGTGGCTTTGAATTTCTTCTTCTGTGGGGAGTGGGAATGGCGCCATTCCAACGACTGTCGTTTTGTTTCGGGTTCAAAATGGTGTACCCAAGTTTCACCTCCTGCCACAATCTGGGACAAGAAGGCCTCCCTCTCAGCTTCAAAACATTGCAACAAACCAAGATAAATGTTTTTCCGTGCGATTTTTGGTCCACCGTTAGACACTGCGGGACCCATCTAGCACACCTTTTTGAATATCCAAGAGTGCGGATAATTGCATCCACAATTACCTTGCTGACTAGCAGATGCGTCGCCAACTGCCAGTCGTAATGCGGATGTCCTCGCGAATTACATCAGCTCGCTACAACATGTCAGGCGTGACAACCGTGGATGGTCATCCTGACTACTACAAATCGTGTCGCTCCGCCGAACCGCCTTCTGATGACCTCAACCTCTATGCCCAGCGACTAAACGTTCTTCTCTCAACAGCAGACACTCCATAGACATTGCACAAGCGTTTGTGAATATTTCCCACAGTTTCTTTCTCTGCAGTGAGAAACTGAGTGACGGCACGTTGCTTGTAACGTACATCACATACAGTCGCCATTTTGAAACTGTCCTGCAGCTACGCTATCTGTCGGAAGTGACGGATACTTGGCGCGCTCACTCAGGAGACCTCGGCTGAGAGGAAAAGATTCGATGCATTAGTTTCTGAGCAACCATCTTTGCTTTGGGGCTCCGTACACACTTTATTTCATCAGAATCAGACAACGGAAAAAAGATGTATTTAATGTTTTTTTTTTAATTTTAAATATCTTGGAAGCACAATAACTGAGGACTTGATATGTCACCAGGAGGTGAAAATTCGAACTGCCATAGCAAAGGGGACATTCAATAGAAAGTGGAGACTGTTAAGTGGCAAATTAGATGAAGGTCTAAGGAAAACGTTTGGCAAGTGTTTTGTCTGGAGTGTGGCACTATATGGGGCAGGAATATGGACGCTAAGACGAGAGGATGAAAAAAGGTTAGAAGCATTTGAGATGTGGTTGTGGAGGAGAATGGAGAGGATAAGCTGGCTGAAAAGAGTGAGTAATGACAGAGTATTGGAAAGGGTTGATGAGAGAAGATGTCTGCTGAAGGTTGTAAGGGAAAGGAAAAAGAACTGGCTGGGATATTCATTGAGAAGGGAGTGCTTGCTAGTAGTTGCTGGTTTGCCGGAGAAACCGAGAGGAAGAAGGAGATACAAGATGATAGACGACAAAAAGGGGAAAGGAAATTATGTGGACCTGAAGAGGATGGCAGGAGACCGGAAAGCCTGGGGAAATACCGTGTGAAAACCTACCTTTTGGCAGAACACTAATGACGATTGTTCTAACAAAATCTATCATATCTGTCTTTCTGTTTGAACACGCTAATCTCCAAAACTACCAGAAGAATTTTCATGGAGTTTTTACAGATGACTTGAGCATAGCTTGGAGTACCTTATACACTTTATTTCCTGAAAATTGGATCAGGCAAAAAAGTATATCTCGGTTTAAAGTTTTATCTAAAACCATCGAGTCTGTCTGTTTGAACACGCTAATCTCTTTCATGAAGCTTTCACAGACATTTTGAGCATTGCTTGGGGCACTGTTAGGTTTTATTTAATCACACTCCCACCACAAAATAAAAGATATCGCAACTGAAAGTTTTATCTAGAGTACTAATATTAAAATGCGAAAGCAACTCTGCCTATTAGATTTTCACAATTAATCTGTTGAACCGATTTCGATGAAATTTGGTATGGAGATAGCTTGAGCACTGTGGAATGGCATAGACTGCTTTAGAAACTGTGTAGTACAATATACTTATGAATTTGAAGAATATTATGATAATTAGGGAAAAATATTTACTCTTTGAAAATGCTATTTATTCTTATAATTTTGATCTTAACCACATTTATGAAAATGCTTTTATTAGTTGATGTAAATTAATGAATACAATGCTTCATTGGGTTTAATCTATACATCGACACTATTGTTGCATAATGTGCAAGTGGTGTAATGTAAAGCTACTTCAGTAACACGATGCATAGATGCGCTCTCCCGTCCATGCCCACCTATATTGTGAGCTATGCTTATCCAAACAGGCCGACACATGATGGCAGCTGATGCCATTGTACGTCCGGTAGCTTACTTACCACCACTCTTCATAAGGAAACTACTGAGATGTGAGCGCAGCCATGGGTAACGACTAGTAATTTATAAGACTGCCCAGAAAAAGAGGTAATCAGTAGTAGGATTTTAATTTAGCTGTCGACTGGGAATTGTCTGTATTGGATATGTATTTCCTATGCAAGATGTTCAAACAGTGTGTGAGGTAACAGGCGAGTTGTGGCACCCTAAAAATATTCTAAGTTCGGAGTTTCGAGGCCACACTGGGGCCTCTCGGTGGGCCGCGGCTTATGGCGGTCACGTGGTGCCGAACGTTAGCCAGGGTTCAGCCTACCGCGTCGGAATTCCATGGTGACCTTGTGTCGGTGAAGAAGACATGCTGGGAGTGCCAAAGATGGCAGACTTTGTGAAACCTTAATGGCAGACATTTCACAGTTCGTATAGGAATTAATAGTAGCCAGATGAATTATGATACCCATGTACATTCCCATTATTTGCATGACAATTCTGATGGTATAATCAGATTTTCAATATCGTTATTAGTTTAAAGTTTAGTATCTGACGATAAATTATACAAGTAACATCCAGCAACAAATTTCCAAAATCAAAACGGTTCATCCGATTTTCTCGATCGACGTGTCTTTAGAAAGCTATTAGCGTAAACCTAAATTTTGTATAAATTACAGGCATGTAATTTGAATAGTACATGAGTTTATGGAGGTCAAAGTGGCCTATCACTATCGATCGCGTCAGTCCATAAGTACTCCAGAGTTACACGAAAAAACGGTAGAAGCGTGCTTATAAATATATTTATTCGTGTATGTCTTCGTTTATATCCGATATATACTATTCATGAAGAAATTGGTCAATTATTTACTGTGTTTTAGAAAGCACGGAGACCTTAGACTACTGGCTTACTTCTGTTCTCTTCCTTTGATATATGTTTCTTTAATTTGTTTATGTATTTAATAATGTATGTTAGAGCGTGTTTATGGTCCAGCCATAGGAATATTTATTTAATTTCAAGTTATTTCAATGTAAATCCAATACTTCGAATGTGTTTCATTATGTTTGTAAGAGTGCATAGGCTTGGAGACAGGGCAGGAGCGCTCTAGCCATTCACAGCGATCGTTCCAAAAGGGACACATGGAGAGACTGCTTGGAAATGGGGGAAGAGGATCGTTTCGAGAGAGGACAGGGGAGTTCTGAACAGTACGGGAGATTCCTGGACAGTACGGCGCGACGGACGCATGAACACAGAATGCTGGACGTGAAGCAGCGACGGGCGGTCGCAGGAACTACATGGAGAGTGGAGCAGTCTGCACGTGGTTGTGGGAGATAGAAATATTTCGTAGTATGCGTTTAAAAGTGAATATCTCGCGAGATATGTTGATGTTCATAACTAATTATATGAAGTAGGAATCTATTGTTTCCCTGTTATTCAACTTATATTTTATTTAATTGCTGGACCATCGACTCCAATAAGTGTTTTACAGTAATAAAGGGCAATCTTAAAGATACTTCTGCTATGGTAGCCATCATTTAAAGTCATTATAACAGTACCTGCAGAATCTACTTAATTGCAATGTTTCATTTATAAATTTCTATATAACATTCAAAATTCGCAATTGCCGAGTGATAGGAACCTTCGGCCATTCTATTCATGTGTATATTCATATTGTAAATTGCAGACTCAGCAGTATTTGGCTTGTAATGCGACAACTACGTATCTCCGCCCCTAGACAACGAAACCAGCCAAAATCTTTGATATTTCAACTCTGAGTTGGAGGGTACGTAGTTGAGGGCCAACACATCATCATTTCATTTCTTTTTGAAAGCCCGCAAGTGTATCGTTTTCACTTAACTGAAATAAGCTCTGCAACTCACAGAATGAACCAACACAATGATTCGAAAAATAATGTAAAACTTGTATTATTCGAACATGTAAAAAATTGTAAGTAGGAACAATGTGCATGTTTACTGCAAAGGTGGTAGCATATGTGCTCTGAGTCACAGTGGCGGTTGTCACAATAAGCTAGTGCAATTATTTCACGAAATGCCATCATTACAATACATATGTGTTATTGAGCCCTTTGAGACACCATCACCTGTGCCACTTGTGATCTTATACATTTTCTGGTGGTGCAAGGTTTTAATTCTCAGATTCCATAGAAATATCGGCTCTGTCTTGACGTCATACTCTGCGTTTGCGGTTTTTGATTTTTAAATACAGAGTTACTTCCACTCTACGCTACTGCGACACTGCTTAAAGCGTGTAACTACTCATACTTCTGGTGACAAATTTTAAAGAAAAACTGATGCTACTTTCAACTAACCTAACATCAGCGTAGGTGACTTAAAAACGTTCGTTAAATTAAGCACCTTGTAAAAACCACTGAATTTACAGAGCGCCATTTGATAAAATTTTAAAGAAGTTTCTAAAAGTCAGATATGATATTGTTTCCACAGAAGCGTCTAAATATCCTTTACGGAGTCGCAACAAAGTTCTGAAAACTTAGTGAATGTTCTTTCCAGCTTCTTTTGAACTTTTAAGTGGTAGATACTCGAGGATTTTAGTAAATTAACACTTTTACACTAATTATATAAGGTCGGCGCAGAAATCTAAAACCAACGTATCAATACTTGCGCTATAAGGTTTTTAAGCAATGAAGTACTTTTCTTTGGAACACAAAATTTTTATTTTACACCACTTCTATTAACAGACATCCAGTCAGTCTGATTGCAGCAGTTATTCTCTCCTTACGTCACTCATTTTTAAGGTTATTATGCAACAAATAAATTTACTCTGTTCTTGAAATAACTGTATTTTCGTGTACGCGATTTACATGATCTTGTTCAAATTTGAGCTCTAAAATATAAAGTGATGTAGGCTCAACAGCGTCTTAAAAAGCCGACATATTACCTCAGTTACGATAATGAGAGAGGTGAGATCTCTGTATGTGATAATTTCAGTCACAATGGTCTTCATAATTCAAACGACGACGTAATTCGCCGACACCCATCTTCTGACTATTATATATTCACTCCAGGCTGTCGTCTTATGGCTAATTCCGTCGGTTGGCTGCAGGTTGCTTTGGATGGATGTCGCTCGTTTGCGTCCCGCACGGTGCACGTTAAACATGAAACAAAGCGCCAGAAATTAATATTCTTATGCTAAACGAATAATAGAAGCAAAAATACAAATAAAACATTTCCTTTACTTGCCATGTGTGGCTGAAGCGGGAACGCATGTCTCACACTTTACCTTTGTCATACTATACGCTGTGGGAGAGTGAGTGCGGGTGCAGTGATGAAGTATTAGTACTACAACTCTGCAACAGTATCCCATGTATATTCAAAACACCCCCCATTGTCATTACCAACGCATAAATTAGCTTCGTGAATCATTCCTGTTGCTTTTTTATGGCGAACCACAACAGTAATTCTCCGTCTAGTATCGGAAATATTCACAGTGCTGTTTAAGTGAATCAGTCTGTACACAGTAGAACCAAACGCTGTCCTAAATTCCTGTTACAGAGAGTTCGGATTTTTCAAACGACTGATTCTGCACATTGACGTAATGTTTGAACCTTCTAATTACATGAAACTGATATTAAAATCATGTAGGGAAAATAAATTTATAGAAACAAACTATGGATACCCACCAAATCTGAAGCTTCTGTGGACCAGTATTTCAAGAGGAATGCCTTATTTGTTGCTTCTCCTGGTAAGGGAGCGCAGGAAGACACGGAGGTTTCAAACTGGATGCGATTAACAACATTCAAGTGAAGGGTTCTTGACGTTCGAGACTGTTGTCAACGTTAATCAAAATAATGTTACCCTGATAAATTCAGTCCTACTAACAAAAATTCACCTTGATTTGAATTTCGACATGTAGACCTCGTGCAGGCTTCTCTGCAGCGCCGCTGGACACATTTGCCCGTGCGTGACCCGTAGCCTAGTTTCCCATAAAAGATCGGCGGCACGCCCACTGCATAGCATAAAATAGTGCCTGACGAAAGAAGGCCGTATGTTTTGGGCACAGGTCTGACCTAGTAGCGACTGGCTAAGAAGGACTCATCTCCAATGCGGTGTTCAGCCTGACGAGAAAAGTGTTGATGGAAAACGATGTCATCCAGACATATCGTGCCACATAAAAGTACATTATCCCCCTAGCTGCAAACTGACATCAAGTTCGAAACAACGTATTTCCACAGCTGTCTGCATCTACGAATGCAGAAACCATCATGCGTTCCTGAGCATTCTTTGGACCCGCTATCTTACCACGATGTCTCTTAAGACTAAGATGACACTAATACTACAGTCCTCTGTTTCCTCCCAATAGGCAATACTGGTGAAGATTTAAAAGAAGTATGTTCTTCGTTTAAAACAGTTAATAAATTGATGGCCGAATTACAGCATGCCTCATATTTCCTGATGTTAATGAATGCCAAAAACGACCCATAACTTCAACCACAGATGAAAATAACAAGAAAATGTCCATTTTGGTATCCTACGATACATAGTTAAAAGTGGTTCAAATAGATAAGATCGTAGGCAAGTCACAAGAAAGAGTACAAGATCTTTTACATAATGAATTTACCTATTTGTAATCTTTGTTGAATTATGAGAAAACGAACTTCTGAGAAATTTTTGGAGCGTTCTAAGATGAACTCAGTGATTACGTTTACCAATTTGTTACCACTTCACATCAGAAATGAAATACTGATTGAGTCTGGGGTGGAAGCTCGAGTCTATAGTGCAAAAAGGTGAAATCAATTTCATCTTTCGGAAAGTTGTGGCTCCTTCCTGGAATACTATTGGGATTCTTCTTATTGACTATTTGAAAAGGGTGAAACTGTTTTGGGTCAACTAAGGCAAGAAATACGTGAAAGTAAGTCTGTGTTGCGGCAGAACAGAAAATCTTTTTCATCACATTAATTCAGTTGCCTGCAAATGTCTTTTGCCATTGGGACTTCGTTTTGTTATATTGTTGTTTGGATTAGTCGCTCTCCACATCTGGTTTAATAACGGCTGTAAATATTTTCATTCGACGAGTGAACTCAAAAACGAATAGACCTGTCTTATCCAGTCACTAAAGCATTATCAGGCTTAAGATGAAATACTTTGGTTCAAATGGCTCTGAGCACTATGGGACTTAACTTCTCAGGTCATCAGTCCCCTAGAACTTAGAACTAATTAAACCTAACTAACGTACGGACATCACACACATCCATGCCCGAGGCAGGATTCGAACCTGCGACCGTAGCGGTCGCGCGGTTCCAGACTGTAGCGCCTAGAACCGCTCGGCCACACCGGCCGGCTGAAATACTTTATTAAGAAGAGCAACAATAACATGATAAAAGTCATAATTTTTTTTGCTGGTGGACAACTAATAAAGGTTAGGAAGGAACCATTCTCACCACAAATGTTAGTACCTGTAGAGGCTTATATAGTTCATCACACATACACATTAATACACACACGCACACACTTATTCACTCACTCAGACATAAATCCTCACTGTTTGACGTGTCTGTATTAGTTAAAAAGATTAAATATTAAAAACTTAAAATGGGTTAAAGCTAGATAAAACAAATTTTACAAATTCTTATGGCTTTAGACGTTACATAAAGTCACTGCTATACGCCGAGACTTCAAAGACAGACATATCGTAGCATGCCAGGTGAAAGGGGGCGCGCTAAGAGTCAGATTAGCCACAGGCGAGTATGGCTCACGAACAGTTATCCAGTTGGAGTCGTCTGTTCATCTGGCTGACAAAATTTCAGACTCCGTTACTGGCGGAAAACAGAGGCCTCGTAGTAACAAGGCTAGAACAATGGAGCAGGTAGCGAGTTGCGTTACTGGCTTGGTTACTTCCGTGGAAAAACACTAAGCACTTGACGACCATATTGTGGTAAAGAACGACGTGGTGGGAACTCTGCGGCTGGAAATTTATTTCAAAGGTGAAAAATCCGTAAAATATAAACCAGCATAGCTAAAATTTAGGCGAATGCGTTAAATTGAAGAGAAAAATTGAGACGAGAATGTTTGTACAACCGTCCCTTCGTTACTTCGAGTAGAAATTAATTTATTTCAGGTGCATGATTTCTAAAAACCTACGAATTTTGAAAATTAATATCTCCTAAACGCCTTAAGCTATTCTAACAAACCAAGTGTCTACAGAGAATACAGAAATGTAGCTTCAGACTTTTATATAGAAACAATACAGATTATTTTGAGTTATAAGCTAGAATGTCCAAAATGAAAAAAAACGTAGTAAAACGTAAAATAAACCCTAAATTGGTAAAAGTAGGGCAGCATAAAAGAGCGGATGCAGTAGTTATCCATAATCACTTAATTTTCCTTATGTTTGATAACAATTAGTAGCAAATTATAGCCAATTAATTAACCAACTGATTAAACTGTGAATGATTCAAATACTATGAACTCCAGTAAAAAATAGGAGGACATCATTAGGAAGCTGCTGAAATTCTGGACACATTTAATATGCCATATGTCTGCTAGTAATAAGAGAAATGTGTATATGAACATTCTCACAACGACAGCTGTCATTTTGATTCTGGAGAGTTCGTTTCGATACTCAGAAGACAACAGACGTGCATTTCAGAGAATAGCGTATCGGTCGCAACTTTAAAAAGATCGAAATTTTGCGAAGAACAGTTTTTGTGGATTTGCGATATTTTCGAGTTACAGCTGTGAGAACTTAAAAATTTGCTTCAATGGTTCATGGGTCAGATAATGTTGTGGAAGCTGCACAATATTTCGACGAGACAGGTGCTCGTTATCTTCAGGTGACTACTGATGTATTGCTGGTTTTTTTTTCTTTATTGCAATGTAATGCCCCTGCCCCATATGGGCAGCCGAGGGGCTTTACAAAAAATATAAAAAAGACAACTCATACATAAAAAGGGGAGAAAAGGGGGCCATAAAAACACAGAAAATGGAGATAATTGAAGTTAAAATATACACTAACACAGAGACATTCACTGGGGGACATTTAAAAACATCGACATAAAGGGAAAAGAAGACAGTTGACGTTGAGGGGAACATAAAATACACTGGAGTCTCACACATATTAAAAGTCGGGCACAGCATTAAATACACAGAGCAAGTGACACTTAAAAACCACTGTAAACAACGGAGCACGGACCAAGAATAGAAATAAAACCACCAGTAGGCACCTGCCAAGAAGGGGAATGCTTACAAAAAAAGGGGGTGATAGAAGGGGGACATAAAAAACACATCAAATGGAGATGATGGGAGTTAAGACATACACTAATAGAGGGACATGCACAGGGGTGACATGAAGTTAAAAGGACACAACTGGCAATTTGTATCGTGCCTAAAATCACAGGATTCAAACACAAGTTAAAAGTTGGCCACAGTATAAAACTCACACAGAGCGAGACACTTAAAAATCAAATCCACTGCAAAGAACAGAACACTCTAAAAGAATAAAAACCACTGGTAGGGACGTGCTGAGGGACTGGAGGTTGATGAGGAGGGAAAAAGAGGGGAGGGGGGATTGGGGCGGGAGAAAGAGGAAAAGGGGGGACAGGGGGGAGATGAAGAGGGAAGACAAGGCAGGAGGGAGTGCAGAGACACTGAAGGCATTATCCTGTAGCTTGTAATGGAGCATTTGGGTGGAGTGAGGTTTGATTGGCGGATGTACAAGTGTGAGCTTATATGAAATATTGTGTTATTAACAATGTACATAATACGGAGCACATAACAAATTTATAATCTTTGCACTACTGACAGATACAACACTCCAAAGAAACTGCTAATACCAGAAATACATAATACTCTGCCCAGATATGGAAGTAATAATTCTTATTTAGAACAGGGTACAACAATACATAAAGAAGAAGATTTATTCCAAAATGCAGCTGTACGTAATATACATAACAGATAAAATATCAGGCTTGGTTCAGGTGACTTTGAAGGTAAGTGCCCACTAAGATGTTCACTGGTATCAGCCCATAATAAACCATACAAATGGGCACACAGAATAATGCAGAATAACGAACAACTGATCTACATTCTATTACTTTTAACCATCACCCTCTACCAACCTAATCATAAATGACAACACAACTACACAGACTTCATGAGTACACAGAAAAGAAAATGTAGCACGACACAATAGCTTGTCACTAGTACTCGTTGATGGAATCACATTCTCCATGTACAATATTTAGCCGGCCGCGGTGGTCTAGCGGTTCTAGGCGCTCAGTCCGGAACCGCGCGACTGCTACGGTCACAGGTTCGAATCCTGTCTCGGGCATGGATGTGTGTGATGTCCTTAGGTTAGTTAGGTTTAAGTAGTTCTAAGTTCTAGGGGACTGATGACCACAAATGTTAAGTCCCATAGTGCTCAGAGCCATTTGTACAATATTTACATGACAGATTGTAACACTCTTACACATCACAGCCCCACCATGAAATTCTGTAGTTCACTTGATAAATTTGCTAACTGTTTGCTGTGCTCCTATACCATCATAACAAACACAAGCCGACTTCACCTATTCTACACTACTATAATTTACTCAGCCAAATAATGTCCATGCCATTCACTAACAAATGTGGCTCACACAAGCCCATTTCATTTTGTGCTCTGCTCTGTTTAGTGGTAACTGACGTATTCAGCTAAAAAAAAAAAAAAAAAAACACCACTCAGCTCAGTGATATCTGTGCATAGCTGGCCGTGCTCCATATTGATATTGAACACTGACATTTCTGCAGTATCATGCTGCTCGGTTCCGCGACACTCTCCATTTTTCCAGTCTCTGTCACTTGCTGGTCGTCGTGGACTCCTTGCTGTTAGCCCTCTTCTACAGCTCATGGTGATTGCTTGGGGGAACAACACCGAATCAAGACAAATGTGCCCAGAGCGCCATACAAGGCCTGATGCCACCCCACAAATTATCTGTCACAGTACACAGTGGACTTCAGTGGTGGCTAAAGTTAATGTTGCCACTGGCTCTCCAAATCGCCGACCACCTCCCACTGTGTCATGGCAATAGAGGAAACCTCTGCTCAAACAACGACATACACATGCTCTAGCGCAATTTGAATGACAGACCCATACTGATACGATAGTCTGGGTAGTGGGGAATACAAATGTGCTGTGAAATTTAACTTTATAGCGCAAGCTTTAGCAGAAAGAAAACTATAAGAGCAGAACTCGAACTTACGTTAGATTAGGATGTGATTGCCTGATGTAGAAGTGAGTACAGGAAACTTGTGACAGTTGTAAACAAAGTGGATAAGTTTGTCAGAATTGTTCTAGATGTGAAAAAGAGAAGTAACGTAATGATTAAGGAAATTGACCATCCAGCAAATATGAATTAGATAATTCAAGATTTTAATAACGTTAGGTTAATGTTGAGCATGGGCCTGACTCCTCGGTTCTGGCGAGTGTCATTAATACAGGAAAGCAAACAATACACTGCATTTCTGTTATAAGCTAGAGCAAACCACTGCAAAGTGGTAATTCTCGGGCTTACATTTCAGTTGCTGTGTTCTTAAGGATGCTAAGTTTTGTGCTTGGTAGTGAACTAATGAGCAAGCTTACTATTTACACCAATTACATACTAATGGTGATAGCAACTTGGCAGGAGTACTATAATTTAATAGAGGATGTGTCCACAGTTTAACATAAAGATGGAATGAAACTAATGTGAATGAAATTTGAATTTGTTAAGGCAAAGTTAAATTATTTGGGACATGATGAAATAAAAACAATAGCACAATGTGCAAAGCTGAAGAATAGGAAGCAGATAAAGACTTTTATGAGTATGTGCAACATCTAGCAAATGTTTTTGAATGTCGAAACCCTAAATTCATCTAAAATGTCATGGCCATTAGAGTAAAATGTGTCATGAATATGGATCCCTGACTGTGACAGAGATTTTGACAAAACGAAAAGCAATTTATATAATAGTGAACTACTTTATTACTCTGCCACGTCGAATCTTTTTTATTTTGTAACTGCTGTCTCGGATTTTGTGGTTGGTTTTGCTCTCATCCAAAAGAAAATAGAGGGATGGAATACAGAATATCGGAGTGTTGCTTTCATCTAATCATGAGAGAGCATATGGAATTTCAAATAACACATTTCAGCGGTGGTATGGGGTTCATGAAATTCCAAATAGATTTGCAAGAACATGAAACCATCGTTGTTAGTGACCATAAAGCCTTCAGTTACCTGCAGGACTGCAAACTGCTAAGTGATAGATTTAATAGTTTCACTACAGGACTGAGTATATGAAAGGTCCTGGAAATGCGGTTTCTGATGTGCTTTCTAATGTGCTTTCATGTTACTTTGAAGTGAAGAAACTATTGTGAAGGATGACAAAGAGAATGAATTGAAAATGATCTACATGAAGGGAGCACATCAGGGAAAGACTATTTGAAGTATATGTAAGGACATAAAACAGGTGCAGAATACTGACACAATTCTAAAATTAATAAAACTTAGCTACGGGATAAAATGGGAATAAATGCTGATGAGATCTTATAAAATTTGCAAACAGGTACTATTCAGAAGAACAGATGGAAGTAAAGATGAGTGGCAGCTTTGCTCTCCAGAAGAACATGTACAGTTCACAGTCATAGACACCATGGGCCACAGAAAGGTATTGGGGTCTTTCACTGTTATGCTTTATTTAATAACTACGCCAGGAAACAACTGAATGCATATGATGGGTGCCAGAGGGTGGAGCACAACTGCCACCCAAAGAGAGATGCAGAACACCTCACTGAGGAAAGTAGGTGAGCTGGGAACAGTTGACATTTTCGGACTACTGCCCATTAGCAGGGGTGGATGAAGCTATCTTCTATTGTTGGCAGATGTATTTTCGAAATATCTAAAACTGTATGGATTGAAGAGAGCTACCAGCAAGATAATGATAGACAAATATGTCACACTGACAACTGTTAGTACCTGTGGAAGCATGTATAGTTTATCACACATGCCCATAAACACACACATACTCACATGCTTGCTCATTCACTCAGACACAAAACCACAATCTTTGAAGTTTCTTTATTAATTAAGTGACTGATTATTAAAAATTCAAAATGGGTGAAAACTATATAAATCTGTTTTACAAATGGAGAGCTTGGGTCTTGTTATAGAAAAGTGGGACTCTAGCTTATGAGCACAAAGAGCTGGGCTTGTAATAGTTTTCGCCAGTTAGATAGCGCTGGACTTTAACTATGAGCTGAAGAGCCAGACTTGCACTGTTTTACACAATTTAGCTGTAGAACTTTAACTTAGGAGCAAAAGTGCTGAACTCGAGATTTAGATATTCGGGAGTTAGCCGAAAATATTACTATTCAACAGTAATGTGATGTGCTGCACTTAGTGATATTTCATAAGGAACTTAATCCGCCATAGTGCTAGCACATGAACGTAAAGACGCAAATTTTCTTCATTTACAAATGTAAATTAATGAGTGTTTAGAAAAGCATTAATTTTTAGTACTGCCCACAATCTCATTTGCAATTATTGGTGTATTGTCAAGTCAGTTGAACTAGGTAATGGGTGATACAAAAGGTGTATATTCATCCCCTAGCCGTCAAAGTAGGCAACTAATAATAAAATTCACTGCAAGTTTAAACGCAGCCAAAACCTCTCAGACAAACAGAAGCTAAACGATGTCAGAGTTATCGTAAGGAAGGCTATGCGTGAAGCGTTCAGTGAATTCGAAAGTAAAATTCTATGTACCGACTTGACAGAAAATCCTAGGAAGTTCTGGTCTTACGCTAAATCAGTAAGTGGCTCGAAACAGCATATCCATACACTCCGGGATGATGATGGCATTGAAACAGAGGATGACACGCGAAAAACTGAAATACTTAACACCTTTTTCCAAAGCTGTTTCACAAAGGAAGACCGCACTGCAGCTCCTTCTCTAAATCCTCGCACAAACGAAAAAATGGCTGACATCGAAATAAGTGTCCAAGGGATAGAAAAGCAACTGGAATCACTCAACAGAGGAAAGTCCACTGGACCTGACGGGATACCCATTCGATTCTACACATAGTACGCGAAAGAGCTTGCTCCCCTTCTAACAGCCGTGTACCGCAAGTCTCTAGAGGAACGGAAGGTTCCAAATGATTGGAAAAGAGCACAGGTAGTCCCAGTCTTCAAGAAGGGTCGTGGAGCAGATGCGCAAAACTATGGACCTATATCTCTGACGTCGATCTGTTGTAGAATTTTAGAACATGTTTTTTGCTCGCGTACCATGTCGTTTCCGGAAACCCAGAATCTACTCTGTAGGAATCAACATGGATTCCGGAAACAGCGATCGTGTGAGACCCAACTCGCTTTATTTGTTCATGAGACCCAGAAAATATTAGATACAGGCTCCCAGGTAGATGCTATTTTCCTTGACTTCCGGAAGGTGTTCGATACAGTTCCGCACTGTCGCCTGATAAACAAAGTAAGAGCCTACGGAATATCAGACCAGTTGTGTGGCTGGATTGAAGAGTTTTTAGCAAAAAAAACACAGCATGTTGTTCTCAATGGAGAGACGTATACAGACGTTAAGGTAACCTCTGGCGTGCCACAGGGGAGTGTTATGGGACCATTGCTTTTCACAATATATATAAATGGCCTAGTACATAGTGTCGGAAGTTTCATGCGGCTTTTCCCGGATGATGCTGTAGTATACAGAGAAGTTGCAGCATTAGAAAATTGCAGCGAAATGCAGGAAGATCTGCAGCGGATAGGCACTTGGTGCAGGGAGTGGCAACTGACCCTTAACACAGACAAATGTAATTTATTGCGAATACATAGAAAGAAGGATCCTTTACTGTATGATTATATGATAGCGGAACAAACACTGGTAGCAGTTACTTCTGTAAAATATCTGGGAGTATGCGTGCGGAACGATTTGAAGTGGAATGATCATATAAAATTAATTGTTGGTAAGGCGGGTGTCAGGTTCAGACTCATTGGGAGAGTCCTTAGAAAATGTAGTCCATCAACAAAGGAGGTGGCTTACAAAACACTTGTTCGTCCTATACTTGAGTATTGCCCATCAGTGTGGGATCCGTACCAGGTCGGGTTGACGGAGGAGATAGAGAAGATCCAAGGAAGAGCGGCGCGTTTCGTCACAGGGTTATTTGGTAAGCGTGATAGCGTTACGGAGATGTTTAGCAAACTCGAGTGTCAGATCTGCGAGAAAGGCGCTCTGCATCGCGGTGTAGCTTGCTGTCCAGATTTCGAGAGGGTGCGTTTCTAGATGAGGTATCGAATATATTGCTTCCCCCTACTTATACCTGCCGAGGAGATCACGAATGTAAAATCAGAGAGATTCGAGCGCGCACGAAGGCTTTCCGGCAGTCGTTCTTCCCGCGAACCATACGCGACTGGAACAGGAAAGGGAGGTAATGACAGTGGCACGTAAAGTGCCCTCCGCCACACACCGTTGGGTGGCTTGCGGAGTATAAATGTAGATGTAGATGTAGAAGAAGGGCTTAACACCAACAAATTGCATACTAAATTACTCAGAAAAGACAGAAGTTTATAAAAATCCACCATAAAAGTTCCGTATGTCCTCCATTGGCTGCACGGACAACATCTATCCGATAGCCGAATTCATCCCAAACTGAGTGTAAGGTGTCTTCTGTCATTGAACCTAAAACAGCTGATATTCTGGTTTTTTGTTCATCAATGTCACGAAGTAAGGGAGGAACGTAAACACATTGTTTAACATATCCCCATAGGAAGAAATCACATGGCGTTAAGTCAGGGGACCTAGGAGGCCAAGAGTGTAAAGCCTGGTCTCGTGGTCCTGTACGCCCTATCCAATGTAGCAACGTTGAGGCACGTTGGCATTGAGGAAACTGCGCATGTTGTTGTGCCAGTGCGGTGGTGCTCCATCTTGTTGATAGATAAAATTTTCAGAGTCAAGTTGTGGGAATAACCAGTTCCATAGCATTGAAAGATATGATTGTCCTGTTATAGTTTCTTCCTCAAAAAAGTATGGTCCATAAACCTTGCTTTTCGAAACAGCACAAAAAACATTCACTTTTGGTGAATCACGTTCGTGATTTTCGAGCCCCCATATACGTACATTATGACGGTGAACCTTACCTCTAATATGGAAAGTTACCTCATCGCTGAATATCAGCCGTGACATAAAAGTGTCACCTTCCACATAGCACTGCTGAAGTCCACTTGCTTCACTTTGTCAGTATCTCGAAGACCTTGTACCAGTTGTAATCGGTATGGTTTGATGGCTAAACGACGCCGTAACACACGCAGTAACGCAAGTTCTCGGCTAGCACGACGCGTAGACTTGCGAGAGCTCCGCTCAAATGCTCGTCGGATTTGTTCCACTGTTTGTTCTGGAACGCGTGGCCTGCAGGGCGTCTGCCTTTACAGAGGCACCCTGTTTCTTCACACTGTTTATACCATAGTCGAATGTTCTATCGTGATTGTGTTTTAGCACGAAATCGAATATGAAACGCCCGCTGAATTACGATCACTGATTGAGTACGACCTAATTCAATAACACAATACACCTTCTATTGCGCGGACACCATATTGACGAGACTGGCTGCATGCTCCAGGTCAGCGCTCGTAGCGACATCTAGCGGATTTTTTTCTGAAACTCTAGACCATGCCGATTACATCTAGCGCTGTTTCAGTTACCTAGTGACATTTGTTTCAATATTATTACAAGTTAAAAGCGGGTCATTCTAATTGGGACACCCTGTACTCTCTTAGTAATCGGCAGTGGCAAGCACGTCACAGGCTGTCTTAGAACTGCTGTAAAAAATGGAAAAGAGCCACCCATTCCTATGACAGATAAAACCCATGCCCTAATATCTTAGGGAATATTACTGTAAAAACATAATATTTTAAAATCGTCCAGTCATAATTTAAAATTAGGGTAAAAGACTACAGGCAATTCTAGGGCTGCCCTCTTGTCTGCAAATAAATTACATTGTACTACAATGCACTAAGGGGTATATCCAATCTGGAAACCCGCTAACAGCAGTAAAGAACTGTTGGAACATTCACCTCACTCGCTAGATTTTCTCCATTTTACTTCCATGTGTTGCAGCATAAAAATGTATCGCTGGATGATGTTTACTGTAGCATGAAGAGATTGTGACATTTGTATTTCGCAAATGCTTCTATTCTCTTCTACTCCACTTTTCCCACGGTCCATGGTCCCCTACATTACAGTGCTGTGCTCCAAAAGTATGTTCTCACACATTTCCTCCTCAAATTAAGCCATGTTTGATACCAATAGCCTTCTCTTGGTCATGATAATCCTCTTTGCCTGTTCTAGTCTGCTTTTTCAAAATATCAAATTATCTCAGTCACGCTGTTTATTCGTGGTAACTCTCTTGCACTTTTCGCCTATACATCGTTTTCAAAGGCACATTTAAAATCCTTCGTATTATTAAAAGACTGCGTGTACTGAACCTATGGGTACATAGGTAACTAGTCATCCGGTGTGAGCAACAGGCAAGTGCAGACTGTTACAACAGATGACTAAGTACTATGTACACTTATGTTCAGTATATGCAATGTTTTAATATGAAGGCTTTTGTATGCGCCTTCGAAAACGATGTATAATCGAAACGTATAAGGTAGTTCAGTACACAGAATCATGAAAGAAGGTTGTATACATGAAAGAACCCTGGAGATACTAGAATGTATCAGATAGATTACATAATAGTAAGACAGAGATTTAGGAACCAAGTTTTAAATTATAAGGCATTTCCAGGGGCAGATGTGGACTCTGACCACAATCTATTGGTTATGAACTTTAGATTAAAACTGAAGAAACTGCAAAAAGGTGGGAATTTAAGAAGATGCAACCTGGATAAACTGTCTAAACCAGAGGTTGTGCAGAGTTTCATGGAGAGCATAAGGGAACAATTGACAACAATGGGGGAAAGAAATACTGTAGAAGAAGAATGGGTAGCTTTGAGGGATGAAGTAGTGAAGGCAGCAGAGGATCAAGTAGGTAAAACGACGAGGGCTAGTAGAAATCCTTGGGTAACAGAAGAAATATTGAATTTAATTGATGAAAGGAGAAGAAAATATAAAAATGGAATAAATGAAGCAGGCAAAAATGAATACAAACGACTCAAAAATGAGATCGATAGGAAGTGCAAAATGGCTAAGCAGGGATGGCTAGAGGACAAATGTAAGGATGTAGAGGCTTATCTCACTAGGGGTAAGATAGATACTGCCTACAGGAAAATTAAAGAGACCTTTGGAGAACGGAGAACCACTTCTATGAATATCAAGAACTCAGATGGAAACCCAGTTCTAAGCAAAGAAGGAAAGCAGAAAGGTGGAAGGAGTATATTAAGGGGCTATAGGAGGGCGATGTACTTGAGGTCAATATTATGGAAATGGAAGAAGATGTAGATGAAGATGAAATGGGGGATATGATACTGCGTGAAGAGTTTGACAGGTTGCTGAAAGACCTAAGTCGAAACAAGGCCCTGGGAGTAGACAACATTCCATTAGAACTACTAACAACCTTGGGAGAGCCAGTCCTGACAAAACTCTACCATCTGCTGAGCAAAATGAATGAGACAGGCGAAATACCGTCAGACTTCAAGAAGAATATAATAATTCCAATCCCAAAGAAAGCAGGTGTTGACAGATGTGAAAATTACCGAACTATCAGTTTAATAACTTACGGCTGCAAAATACTGACGCGAATTCTTTACAGACGAATGGAAAAACTGATAGAAGCCGAACTCAGGGAAGATCAGTTTGGATTCAGTAGAAATATTGGAACACGTGAAGCAATACTGGCTCTACGACTTATCTTAGAACTTAGATTAAGAAAAGGCAAACCTATTTTTCTAGGATTTGTAGACTTAGAGAAAGCTTTTGACAATGTTGACTGGAATACACTGCCGGCCGAAGTGGCCGTGCGGTTAAAGGCGCTGCAGTCTGGAACCGCAAGACCGCTACGGTCGCAGGTTCGAATCCTGCTTCGGGCATGGATGTTTGTGATGTCCTTAGGTTAGTTCGGTTTAACTAGTTCTAAGTTCTAGGGGACTAATGACCTCAGCAGTTGAGTCCCATAGTGCTCAGAGCCATTTGAACCATTTTGGAATACACTCTTTCAAATTCTAAAGGTGGCAGAGGTAAAATACAGGGATCGAATGGCTATTTACAATTTGCACAGAAACCACATGGCAGTTACAAAAGTCGAGGGGCATGAAAGGGAAGTAGTGGTTGGGAAGGAAGTGAGACAGGGTTGTAGCCTCTCCCCGGTGTTATTTAATCTCTATATTGAGCAAGCAGTAAAGGAAACAAAGGAAAAATTCGGGGTAGATATTAAAATCCATGGAGAAGAAATAAAAACTTTGAGGTTCGCCGACGACATTGTAATTCTGTCAGAGACAGAAAAGGACTTGGATGAGCAGTTGAACGTAATGGACAGTGTCTTGAAAGGAGGATATAAGATGAACATCAACAAAAGCAAAACGAGGATAATGGAATGTAGTCGAATTAAGTCGGCTGAGGCTGAGGGCATTAGATTAGGAAATGGGACACTTAATGTAGTAAAGGAGGTTTGCTATTTGGGGAGCAAAATAACTGATGATGGTCGAAGTAGAGAGGATATAAAATGTATACTGGCAATGGTAAGGAAAGCGTTTCTGAAGTAGAGAAATTTGTTAACATCGAGTATTGATTTAAGTGACAGGAAGTCGTTTCTGAAAGTATTTGTATGGAGTGTAGCCATGTATGGAAGTGAAACATGGACGATAAATAGTTTGGACAAGAAGAGAATAGGAGCTTTCGAAATGTGGTGCTACAGAAGAATGCTGAAGATTAAATGGGTAGATCACATAACTAATGAGGAACTATTGAATATATTTGGGGAGAAGAGGAGCTTGTGGCACAACGTGACTAGAAGAAGGATCGGTTGGTAGGACATGTTCTGAGGCATCAAGGGATCACCATTTTAGTATTGCAGGGTAGTGTGGAGGGAATACACTAAGCAGATCCAGAAGGATGTAGGCTGCTGTACGTACTGGGAGATGAAGAAGCTTGCACAGGATAGATAAGCATGGAGAGCTGTATCAAACCTGTCTCAGGACTGAAGACCACAATAACAACAAAGGTAGTTCCAAACAACAAACAGTGTTGGTAAGACAATTTGAAATTTTGAGTACATCATGGCCTCTACGTCTCATACTGCATTTCTGCAGATCATTAATAGTCCGATTTTTATGTCCTTGCTTCGTCTGTCACAGGTAATTTTGCTTCGAAGACAGCAGAATTCCTTAACTTCGCGTATTTCATTATCACTAACTTTGTTGTTGACTTCAACTGCTACATCTCATTACCTTTGCCTTTTTCCAGTTTGCACACAATCCATATCCTGTGCTCATTAGACTGTTCATTCCATCCGACAGATCCTGTCATTCTACTTCATATTGACTGAGGACAGCACCTTCATGAAACAATGACCAAGGGAACTATAGCAATTAAGTCCTTTACACAGATAGCACGATAAATGTTCAGTTCATGCTAGCTTTTTTCTTCCTTCTATAATGCAACTGAAAACGAACGCAGGAAAAGTCAGTAAATTTCTACCAACAACCCTGAGTTCATAGTGCATTTGTTGGAGCTGCATTTGACAATTATCAGCCCTCTGCTAGAATGTCACATCTTGTAATAATCATTACTATATTTGTATTATTAGTTCGTTCATATGAGCTTCTCTGTCACTCGTTGTGAAACATTAAGAATGGAAACATTGGATGTTCGTCACTAGAATACCTGATTATAACGAGTTTCATTTGGAATCTAAGAGTTGGATCAGACTATGGTTTCTCAAATTACTGTTTTATAGTATGTACTTGTGTTATTTATATACTCTTGAATATCCATGGGCGCTGCATGTTACTTTCTGTCTGCTACTGCTCCCTCTCCTGTAGCTTTTTTCTCTCTATTGACTTAATTGTTAATGCTTCTTTGTTATCTCTCTGTTTGTTTCTACGAGCGTGTTTATGAAGCGATTTACTTGTTTTACTTAAAATTTTCCTATTATTCCTGTATTTATATAACTGTTTGGATTTTTACTGCTTCTTTCCATAATGTAAAAATTTCTTACTCTGCTTTTATCAGTATTATATGTAAAATCTTTCTCTAACAATTATGTTCCTGTTGCACTCTGTTGTACGTTAGTGATTATTCTTGGGTGAAATATATGTTGAAGGCCTTCATTGTGATTATATTTAGTTGAGAATCATTACTTCTGAACACTACATAAATGGATTTTAAAATCGGGTGATAATGGCAAGACTTTTGTAGAATTTCAAGTTGTTTCTTGCCCTGTAGAAATGGAATAGACTCTTGCCGTACGTATTACGGTCTGCGATTGAAATACTTCACTTACTATTATAATATTCCTAACATTTGCATCTTTTCTTCCTTTGTTGCCACTGCTATGATGTTTGCTCTGTAGAGAAAAACAAATGTTTTCTGTCTCTGTGGAACATAGCCTCAACTACAACTGAGCCAGCGTACGTTGTTCTGTAACAGTTGCAGTGGGTTAGGTGCGACAGCTGCACGAGCTACCTCAATCAATAGTGTAACGCGATTTTGTAAATCTCTCCATGCCAATGCCTCAGAGCCACAGCGCTATGAACTGTCAAGAGATCTCCTCCTTATACCGTCTCGACTACACGGCTAAAATCTAAACTAACAAAAAACTGTATTAGCCAGTAAATAACGTCAGCTGTATGTTCATAGGGTAAAACACGACGCATTACCGTGGTGTTTGCTGAAGTGAATTGTTGCAGCGACAATCTTCATTGTTGTAAGCTAATTCTCTTCCATATTTTTTCTTCAGCTCACGCTACAAATTTCTGTGAAACTGAAGCTCACATGTTTTTCCGCTATACTTAGGTAACCACAAACAAAAATAATGCAAGACACGCTTATAGGTAGCTTATTATGAGTAGTGTACGTCTATCGGACATGGAAGATATGTAATACGGTAAGTATTTACTATGAAAGGTGCTGATGAAGCACAAAATTCACAGCTCGTCACAGGAGATGATAGCAGAAGGGAGAGTCCTGTTGCAGTGCCGCTTCTTAACGAAGAGTGGAGTAGAAGAAAAAGTCATGCGCTCCATTGCGCAACCAACCAAGGACTAGCGACTCGACGTTGCTTTTTTTGTTCACAGAACGGAGAAACGCTTCTTAGCTCTTCTTCTTTTTCCCTTGTTCGTGTGGTGCAGGTACAACTTCTATCCGCGGTTATTACGCAATTTGCCGCTAAGTGCGGCACAGGAATTAATCTTATCTACTCTGTGCAGCCGTCTCTGAATGGTGATTCATTATCCTAATTGCAGAGGAGGGAGGTGACAAGACATCTTGTGATGAAATTCAATGTTAACGGTTCCCCATGTAAACGACCTCAAGCCCGGAAGGTTAGCTACGTTTGTACCGCTGATTCTCTGTCTGGCAGGTAGTTTTCTGAGTGCATGAGGAATCTGCATTCTGGCAAAGATAGGATCTATATATCTCAAAAGCTCTTACAATGTTTATGTTAACTACATTTCTTTTGGGATAATCTGGACCGTGACTTTATTTTTGAAATGTACACTCTGCGACCAGAAAAAGCGAAGCACCGTGAAGGAATTATTCGAACGGGACGGAAATCGGTAAATGTGATTTACATGTACACATAAACAAATGGCGAAAATTTCAAAAAAATTGCATTATTTATTAAAGAGAAAGTTCATCACAAATTGAACAAGTCAATAACGCTTTGGTCCACGTCTTGCCCTTACGCAAGCGGTTATTCCGCTTGACATTGAATGATAGAATTGTTGGATGTCCTCCTGAGGGATACCGTGCAAATTACACTGTGTTATCAAAAGTATCCCGGATACCCCCAAAACCATACGTTTTTCATATTAGTTGCATTGTGCTGGCATCTACTGCCAGATACTCCATATCAACGACCTCAGTAGTCATTAGACATCTTGAGAGAGCAGAATGGGGCACTCCGCGGAACTCATGGACTTCGAACGTGGTCAGGTGATTGGGTGTCACTTGTGTCATACGTCTGCACGCGAGATTTCCACACTCCTAAACATCCCTAGGTCGCCTGTTTACCATGTTTTAGTGAAGTGGAAACGTGAAGGGACGTCGTACAGCACAAAAGCGTACAGGCCGACCTCGTCTGTTGACTGACAGAGACCGCCAAGAGGGTCGTAATGTGTAACAGTCAGACATCTATCCAGACCATCACATAGAAACTCCAAATTGCATCAGAATCCACTGCAAGTACTATGACAGTTAGACGGGAGGTGAGAAACCTTGGATTTCATGGTCGAGCGGCTGCTCATAAACCACACATCACGCCGGTAAATGCCAAACGACGCCTCGCTTGGTGTAAGGAGCGTAAACATTGGACGATTGGACAGTGGAAAAACGTTGTGTGGAGTGACGACACACGGTACACAATGTGGCGATCCGATGGCAGGATTTGGTATGGTGAATGCCTGGTGAACGTCATATGCCAGCGTGTGTAGTGCCAACAGTAAAATTCGGAGGCGGTGGTGTTATGGTGTGGTCGTGTTTTTCATGGAGGAATCTTCCACCCCTTGTTGTTTTGCGTGGCACTATCACACCACACACCTACACTGATGTTCTAAGCACCTTTTTGTTTCCCACTGTTGAAGAGCAATTCGGGGATGGCGATTGCATCTTTCAACGCGATCGAGCACCTGTTCATAATGCACGGCTTGTGGCGAAGTGGTTACACGACAATAGCATCCCTGTAATGGACTGGCCTGCTCAGAGTCCTGACCTGAATCCTAAGTAGCACCTTTGGGATGTTTTGGAACGCCGACTCTGTGCCAGGGCTCACCGACCGACATCGATACCTCTCCTCAGTGCAGCACTCTATGAAGAATGGGGTGCCATTCCCTAAGAAACCTTCCAGCACCTGACTGAACGCATGCCTGCGAGAGTGGAAGTGGTCATCAAGGCTAAGGGTGGGCCAACACCCTACTGAATACCAGCATTACTGATGGAGGGTGCAAAGAACTTGTAAATCATTTTCAGCCAGGTGTCCGTATACTTTTGATCATATATTGTATGTCCAATTGGCGCGTTACGTAGTCAACACCCGACCAAATTTAGTATGTTCAGCAACTAAATATTAGTTACTTGACACGTAGAAGCTGCTAGTGTCTTCAGCCAGAGTTGCATGTTAGTACATTCGGTATAAAGAGCGTGACGATCGTTCGAAGCTTCTTCCCAGATAGAATGAAACGATTTGGAGCGGGTGCGGCCTACTGATAGAGATACAAGACACTCGTGGGTCCTTCGAGATAGTGTAAACCTGTGTCCGTCTTGTTTTTTATGTTAAACATGGGACCAAAAATCGAAGTCATTGGAAAACAAAAGGGCGCGATTGTCTTCGTGCGAACCAAAGTACCCACAGTGAAGTTATTTGTGGCTCGAGTAGACGTCCTCACCTACGAGTTTCCTGTAGTAAAAGAATACCTGTCAGAACTTCTTCTACAACACAGCCATGTCATACCTGAATTGCCGGCACACACACAAGATCTTCTGTAACATTCTAGTTTCTTTATCATTCTGCTAACGCTAGCCTGTCTATACTCCACTAGGTAGATAATCATTCATATTACGGACTACTATAGCGATTTTAAATCATTAATTTAAAGTCAGTACTTACAACACAAGCTAGCGCACCTCTTTGCGGTACATACATGGTTTATTAACCAATTTTATAGTCTTAAATAGCCATGTATCAAATTTCAGTGTCATCATTATAAAGTGTATGTACACAACTGTCTCCAGATGTTGTTTTAGAATGTGTAAGATAATTGTAGTTGAATTTATATGTAATTCCGGTACAAATAAACGTATACGTCGGCCATTTGGTGGCTGTTGTGCTGCATCACAGACTCAATAGAAGACAAAAACTAGCCAACAAACGATAGTTGTTCGAGGTGAAAATTACCGTAAATAGAGCAATGAGATAATTGGCTGTTTCACCACGGAGCATCACAAAACAATTCCTCCTTTCAACCATCGTACGAACGTGGAAATGGCAGATACTGGGATAACAGATCACGAAATAGAAAAGCAAATATAATTGCTTAATAGTGGAAAGGTATCTGGACCAGATGAGATACCTACATGATTCTACAAAGATGCGTAAGAACATTCTCCCCTTCTAGCAGAAGTTTGTTGTAGATTGCTGGAGCAACGAAGGGTGCCTAGCGGCTGGAAAACAGAGCAGGATATTCAGATTTTCCAGAAGGGTTGTGGTCCAGATGCACATAATAAAGTATCCTCGTCGCCACTATAGCCTTGTATCGTAAGGAAGCAAGGGAGACGATGTTGTTATGGGTGGCCGGTACCCTCTTTCTACAACACAAATTCACATGTGGATTAATACGGTTATTTATTTACATGAACTCCGAGTATTTACTTAACTGGAATAGAGTCCATGTTCTCTGGTACAGGCTCTTCAGTAATAGTCCTCTTGCAGACAGTATCGGTAATCTTGCTATTACAAACATTAGTTTCACTGCTAGTCCCGCTATATGCACTAAGCCGGCCGCGGTGGTCTAGTGGTTCTAGGCGCTCAGTCAGGAACCGCGCGACTGCTACGGTCGCAGGTTCGAATCCTGCCTCGGGCATGGATGTGTGTGATAGGTTAGTTAGGTTTAAGTAGTTCTAAGTTCTAGGGGACTTATGACCACAGCTGTTGAGTCCCATAGTGCTCAGAGCCATTTGAACCATATATGCACTAACCTGGTCGCTATGCATTGTTGTAGCCTGTGACGATACTGACAGACGCCAAACTGGAAGAGTGAGTAAGGGAGGCCCTCTTCTCAGTGGTGATAGCCGAAATACATGATGTCGAGAGGGTGTTGGCGGCGCGTTCCTTGTCGGTGTGTCTCTGGCCTCTCTCGCGATAGGCGCTCATGATACAGTGCCTAATATCGATCTTCACGTTTCATCTTTGCCGACTGGTGCGCTGGCGACAGCTTACGCCAGCACAAATACGACCATATCGTCGACGCCAGTCTTTTATAGAATTATGGAGTATGCTTTGTGATAATGTATTCTAACGTTTTAGAACAACGAGTTAACTCTTCTATAAAAATCAACATTGATTCCCCAAACAGAGATTTTGCGAAACTCGCTTCCCTCTGTTCATCAGAAAGATCCATAGCGTTGTAGGCAACGACTCTCAGGTTGATTCCGTGTTCCTTGACCTCAGGAAGGTACTTGATGCCGTCCCGCACTGCGGTTTAGTGAAAAAATAAGAGCTTTCGGAGTATCAGACCAGATTTGCGACTGGATACAAGACTTCCTTGCACACACAACTCAACACGTCGCTCTTAATAGAGCAAAATCGACAGCTGTAAAGATAATTTCCTGAGCACCTCAAGAAAGTGTGACAGGACCGTTACTGTTTACAATGTGTATAAATGATGTACTAGGAAGCGTCGGAAGCTCATTAAGGATGTTCGCAAATGCTACGGTTGTCTGTTAATAAGTAGCAACGCCAGAAGATTCGCAGAATAACCTGCAGAGGACTGAGAATGGTTAAGGGTCTGACAGTTGACCCTGAACCTAGATAAATGTAACATATTTCCTATACATAAAAAATAAATTCACTGCTGTATAAATATGCTTTTGATGAGAAACTACTGGAAACTCTGTCTACCGTAAAATCCAGAGCGACCTTAAGTGGAATGACCAAGTATATTAATAGTAGAAAAATCATTGCCAGGCTGAGGTTCATAGGAAGAATCTTAAGGAAATGTTACTCATCCACGAAGGAAGTGGCTTAGAAGGTGCCTATTCGACAGATTCCTGAGTATTGTTCATCAGTCTGTGCTCCTTACCAGGTAAGACCGAGAGATGACAGAAAAGATCCAACGAACAGCGGCACGTTTCGCCTCAAGAACGTTTAGTCCGCCCGACAGCGTTACTGAAATGCTCAAAAAATCCAGTGGCAGACGCTACAAATGTTCAAATGTGTGTGGAATTCCTAAGGGACCAAATTGCTGTGGTCATCGGTCTCTAGACTGACACACTACTTAAACTAACTTACGCTAAGAACAACACACACACCCATGCCCGAGGAAGGATTCGAACCTACGGCGGGAGGGGCCGCGCAGTCCGTGACATGACGAATCAAATCGCGCGGCCACTCCGAGCGGCTGCAGGCGCTACAAGAGAGGCATGGTGCATCACAGAGAGATTTGCTATTGTAATTTATAGAGAGTACAACAGATGGACGAGATATTACATGCTGACACATACATATCGCGAAATGACTACGACAAGAAAATTCGGGAAATTAGATGTAATACAGAGACTTACAGTCAGTCATTCTGATTGGAACAGGGAAGGGGGGATCATTGGTAGGTTATAGTACGCTTGTTCGCCCACTGCTTGAATACAGCTCAGCAGTGTGGGATCCGTACCAGATAGGGTTGATAGAAGAGATAGAGAAGATCCAACGGAGAGCAGCGTGCTTCGTTACAGGATCATTTAGTAATCGCGAAAGCGTTTTGGAGATGATAGATAAACTCCAGTGGAAGACTCTGCAGGAGAGACGCTCAGTAGCTCGGTACGGGCTTTTGTTAAAGTTTCGAGAACATACCTTCACCGAGGAGTCAAGCAGTATATTGCTCCCTCCTATGTATATCTCGCGAAGAGACCATGTAATGTTGTTGCTTTAATTTGTTCTGAAAGCGGTGCTGATATTCAAGACCATAAAAGTGGGTTAAAAGCTGTGAGCTATCTGAGGAAGTTAACCTTGCATTACTGAGCAACTGTTTCTCCATGTATCCAGTCTAGCTTACCAAATTCCCAACCAGACTAACATTAATTATAATCTTTTAGTATTCATCTTACGATAACCGGTGATATATATATAAAGACAATTTAAATAAAAAGAAATAAATCAGTTTATATTTGGAAATTTTTTTTAACATTGATCATTGATATTTCAGCATATTAAACTTGATTCATAACTAAACTGATGCCTTACTTAGGATTTTGAAAATCCGAGTTTGTAATCTTACGGAACACATCAAATAGGGAGCCAAGATTGGGAGACTGCATACAACACTGCATTCATAAAATAACATACGAAGAACGTTGAAACATATGCAAGAGGAAATTAACCACAACCAACCAATTCAATTTTCACCCAAAGAAGTTACGTTCGTAGCACAATCCTGTCCGTCATGTAATTACCACACACTGGTATACTAAATTCATACTAACTCTCTGTGAAATCTTCCCGAAAAGAATAGCTGAGGGCTACTTTGATGCTTACACCACATGCTTCACGTGGTCAACTTGGTTTACACAAAGAGTGTAACTCCACAATAATTTTGATAATTAAAATAAATTAGATCGAAAAGCAATTTACAAAAGAAAAACCTCGAACTGGTTACTATCGTCTTACTATTAACCTGATGGGTCATAATAATTGTATAAGCACGTGGTACTGGTCTCACATAAAGAAAAGTTGCTATATTAAAAAATATTGTCAAGACGAGACGTTATAATCTCACGCACATTCACATTTAAGATTAATGATCTTAGTTAGAATTACTGATCAACACGTGGTTCCACTTTACTCATAAAGTAGTGACAAAGCAACTATTGGAAGATATTCTGAACTGTGACTCGAATTACACTGCATTGCAATTTAAGATAACATTAGATATTTTAGAGCTAAACCTGAAATAAAGGTGATTAAATTTTCAGTTAGGCTGAACTTAAGAAATCCATTGTCCTACGGACTCAGCAGACACGCGCTTAGCCGGAGATCTTACCACTTCAGACGCTCGCCGCGGACAGACTGTTGTGGGCCCTCTACCAAGGGTGCTTCCCGATACAAAACGGAAGTGACCAGAGAGACAGCTTCCCATACCAACATGACAAGGGACGGACAGGACCATATTAAGAATAGAAACCTCTCTGCTTTTAGAAAGCATAGCTACCTGTTCCGACGTTGGTCCTACTGTTCTCTAGCAGACAGGCATGTCTGCTACCATCAAGCATGCAACTAGAAATACATTTGCTCATTCATCCTCTCACACAGAAGGGAAGGGGGATGACAGTATCTTATTACATATAAACTGTGTTTTAAAGTGTAGTAGTGTGACAGATCGTTCTTGTTTATGTGTAATACACTCCTGGAAATTGAAATAAGAACACCGTGAATTCATTGTCCCAGGAAGGGGAAACTTTATTGACACATTCCTGGGGTCAGATACATCACATCATCACACTGACAGAACCACAGGCACATAGACACAGGCAACAGAGCATGCACAATGTCAGCACTAGTACAGTGTATATCCACCTTTCGCAGCAATGCAGGCTGCTATTCTCCCATGGAGACGATCGTAGAGATGCTGGATGTAGTCCTGTGGAACGGCTTGCCATGCCATTTCCACCTGGCGCCTCAGTTGGACCAGCGTTCGTGCTGGACGTGCAGACCGCGTGAGACGACGCTTCATCCAGTCCCAAACATGCTCAATGGGGGACAGATCCGGAGATCTTGCTGGCCAGGGTAGTTGACTTACACCTTCTAGAGCACGTTGGGTGGCACGGGATACATGCGGACGTGCATTGTCCTGTTGGAACAGCAAGTTCCCTTGCCGGTCTAGGAATGGTAGAACGATGGGTTCGATGACGGTTTGGATCTACCGTGCACTATTCAGTGTCCCCTCGACGATCACCAGTGGTGTACGGCCAGTGTAGGAGATCGCTCCCCACACCATGATGCCGGATGTTGGCCCTGTGTGCCTCGGTCGTATGCAGTCCTGATTGTGGCGCTCACCTGCACGGCGCCAAACACGCATACGACCATCATTGGCACCAAGGCAGAAGCGACTCTCATCGCTGAAGACGACACGTCTCCATTCGTCCCTCCATTCACGCCTGTCGCGACACCACTGGAGGCAGGCTGCACGATGTTGGGGCGTGAGCGGAAGACGGCCTAACGGTGTGCGGGACCGTAGCCCAGTTTCATGGAGACGGTTGCGAATGGTCCTCGCCGATACCCCAGGAGCAACAGTGTCCCTAATTTGCTGGGAAGTGGCGGTGCGGTCCCCTACGGCACTGCGTAGGATCCTACGGTCTTGGCGTGCATCCGTGCGTCGCTGCGGTCCGGTCCCAGGTCGACGGGCACGTGCACCTTCCGCCGACCACTGGCGACAACATCGATGTACTGTGGAGACCTCACGCCCCACGTGTTGAGCAATTCGGCGGTACGTCCACCCGGCCTCCCGCATGCCCACTATACGCCCTCGCTCAAAGTCCGTCAACTGCACATACGGTTCACGTCCACGCTGTCGCGGCATGCTACCAGTGTTAAAGACTGCGATGGAGCTCCGTATGCCACGGCAAACTGGCTGACACTGACGGCGGCGGTGCACAAATGCTGCGCAGCTAGCGCCATTCGACGGCCAACACCGCGGTTCCTGGTGTGTCCGCTGTGCCGTGCGTGTGATCATTGCTTGTACAGCCCTCTCGCAGTGTCCGGAGCAAGTATGGTGGGTCTGACACACCGGTGTCAATGTGTTCTTTTTTCCATTTCCAGGAGTGTAAATGGTTCAAATGGCTCTGAGCACTATGGGACTTAACATCTTAGGTCATAAGTCCCCTAGAACTACTTAAACCTAACTAACCTAAGGACATCACACACACCCATGCCCGAGGCAGGATTCGAACCTGCGACCGTAGCAGTCCCGCGGTTCCGGACTGCAGCGCCAGAACCGCACGGCCACCGCGGCCGGCTATGTGTAAAAGTAACACGTTTCACTGCTCAGTCTCATCCCAGATAGTCAGAAACACCACAGTAAATTTAGAAGAGGAATTTATGCCGTAAATGACAACAGATTTAAGAAATTAACATGAAAGGAATCCAACAGAGACCTTTCATAACCCCAACGCTACGGGAAAAGACTGTGCAGAGAATTTTCTGGCCATGCTAGGACATTCCCAAGCAGGCTTCTCACACCCAACTTAAACCAAAAATGTAAAGAAAAGGCAAAAGGTCACCAGCTACTTGCTAAAACACAATAATTTCTACACATCTTTAGAATCTACCAGTTTCAAAGAAAAAAACAATCTGTGACACCTATTTAAAAGATAGTGTAGACCTAATTCGGTGCCGGCCGCGGTGGTCTAGCGGTTCTAGGCGCGCAGTCCGGAACCGCGCGACTGCTACGGTCGCAGGTTCGAATTCTGCCTCGGGCACGGATGTGTGTGATGTCCTTAGGTTAGTTTGGTTTAAGTAGTTCTAAGTTCTAGGGGACTGATGACCACAGATGTTAAGTCCCATAGTGCTCAGAACCATTTGAACCATTTGAACCTAATTCGGTCAGCAAGTAAAAACAATGGTTCCTGTGTCATTAATATGAAAACAATTTCTGGTTGTTACCCTTATGGTGTTCACCAGTATTTGCTCATTGCAAGAGCCAATTGATCACAGGAAAATAGCAAAGGTGTCACAGCAATTAAAAAAACATGAAAATAATATCAGTATTATAAAGCAGAACATTACAATGCACAATCCGCAAAAGCAAAAAAATGATAAGAGAAAAATCATGTTTTACAAAGTGTTATCGCAAAAAAACTATAAATCTTATTAAACTAATAATTTGTAGAATTAAAATAACTTTGTGGCACTAATTTAATCACTCTACTATATTTCAGTTAGTTAGCAAACAATGATCATTGTGTCGTTATACGAAAACTACAATTAATTATGTGATTGTTACCCTTATGGGGTTCCTCACTATAAATATGCCCCATGCAAAGGCTAATCGATCACAGTCCAATGAGAATGAATAGCTATCTGACAGATAAACGAAGCAATGCCACAGGAATGAATTTATGAAACAAAATATCACAAATCTAATACAACACACACAAACAAACAATGAGAAATAAAACAGCTCTGAAAGTACAGTAGTCAACGTCTAAAAAAAAAAAACACCAATAAATAAAACATCTGCAAAATGCAAGAGTCAAAGTCTAAAAAAAAAACAATAAATAGAACACCTGCAAAATACAAGAGTCAGTCTAATAAACACCAATAAATCGAACCCCTGCAAAACACACGAGTCAAAGTTTCTGTTACAGAAACACACGTATATGCATTGGACTAAGAAGCGTATAATCACTGTTCACTGACATACTCAGTAGTTCCACTGTTCTGAGGCACAATATAAGTGAAGGGGGTGGGGGGGGGGGTTCGTCGCCGCAGCTGTCAGTAGGGATTTTTGTCCATCTGTTCCATGCAATCCCGCCGTCTCTGCCTTCTCAAGAATTTTCTCTTGGTGGCCCGTGTCACGTATATCTCGATTTGGTTCCATGTTTGTGTTGTCAAATTCTCGCGGTGTCCTCATTTGACACGCCAGGTTGATATTCCTGGGCAAGTATGACACTTAGTGGCTCTTCTTTGTGCCACCCTTAGCAACCAGAGAACATCGAACTATGATTTACTGTCGCTTGACAGTGGGCATCCGCCAGGAAATGTTGATAGTCGACGTTGACATCTGCACGTTTCTCTGGACATTACCTGTCAAAAGGCTCCATGTCCCTTTATCCCCTGTCTTCTGTCGTTTCACCGCGGCCGTCTCGTCATGGTCGCGTGCGTGTGATGCGTTGCCAGCAGATTGATTTCCGCACGGTGGACCGCTCGGCCATCTCAGGTCATCGCCTCCACGAAGGGTCGCACTGGTGCGGCCGGCCATTAGCTCCGGGTGCAAGGGAAAGTGTTTGTCCCGTACCCGTCTTTTGTTGTCGACCGCACTCCCGAAATGGCCCGGTTGACAGTGTGTCCTGCTGGGAAACCCGCCTATTTACAACTAGTCCTCCTCCTCACTGCTCCCGCTGTTTCGTACGAGTTGAGCCGGTTCGCTTTCATGTTCTCAACTGCATTCACAGAAATTGTTCATCATAGTTATGTGATTACGAAATGTCATACATAATACCACTTAGTATTGTCTTTCACAATTTTTAAGAACAAAAGTGAGACTTAATTTTTTTTAAATAAAAAAGTTAGATGAATCGACAATATAAAAATAAAAGTTAAATGACTTGACAATATAAAAAATAAATGTGAAATGACTTGACAGTATAAAATTAAAAATTAAATGAACTGACAATATAATATCTAAATCCACATCACTAATGTGGTTCACTTGCGTTTTAATAAATCAAATGCTACTTATTAATTCACTAAAATGAATAGGATTATGCCTTGAGCAAGCATAGGTCAGGACAGCATAGGGTTCATATGTTATTTACGCACACACATGCACACCTGTTGTCTATACTATAAACTAACTACCCATAAACATGTATTACTCAAAATTCCACTTCAATCCACTACTAGTTAACCCAACAAGCTACTTCAATGCTACTTCAACACAGTGTTTATACCACTATGCCTTGAGCAAGCATAGGTCAGGACAGCATAGGGTTCATATGTTATTTACGCACACACATGCACACCTGTTGTCTATACTATAAACTAACTACCCATAAACATGTATTACTCAAAATTCCACTTCAATCCACTACTAGTTAACCCAACAAGCTACTTCAATGCTACTTCAACACAGTGTTTATACCACTACAACATTGTTCTAATTCGTCCTCTTCTTGACGCTCGTGGCATACGTCTTGTCACATGATAAATATGGAGGAACTTTCCTTAAACATACATAGTACAAAGAACAATGGTTATTTACATGCCAAAACATTTATACCAGTTAACACACCTGATAAGAGACTCTCAATTATACATTTATCATACTCATATGTTTATACATAAAACAGTAAGACAATTTCATCTAAAATTACGTTATCACAAGAATTAATCACCCAGATGACTCTGAGAAGGGTAAAAATATTTTCATTATACGGGTTGTACTACATTTTCTTACCCATTTTGCTCGAATTCCGTTCCTTCTTTAAGTTACCTTTCGCTTCCAAATCAGTTATTTCGCCTGTGGTGGTTATTCTGGATTCATTTCTCATGAATGGCAAAATTGTGGTCTCCTCTATTCTGTAAAACAGTTTTATCTTAACATATTGAACTTACAACAGACACAAAAGATCCGCATCCTCCTGTAGTTTAAATGACAAATGTTTTGCTTCATCCTTATTACATTAAACCAAGCTTTCGTTCGGTCCCATAATCAAAATTATTTAATCTTCCTCTACCTTCAAGAAGATATTTCTTCAGTTCAACTCATATAGGCTGCAGTGCATCCCGCACCAGCGAAAACAGTAAGCTGTAATGCTCACAGCATCAGCAAAACACATAAACGTCACTTTTCTAGGACAAGTATTAACTCAGAATAATTTTTCAGGCTCTGGCTCAACATCAATCAAGACTACAGAAAGGATCCATATTTCTGTTCCATTTTCCATTTGCTGAAAAACTGCTCGTATTTGACTACCACAATAATATTTCAGGGCCACGTAAATTACACAAACCACAATTCTTCTTTCACCTCGAAGGGAATCAATATATTGACGAAATCCACAGACAGCACTTTACATACTCAGCTATAAGAACAAAAAAGACATATATCATCAATATTAACATATCATCGCATATTGGGAAGCCAATGGGTAAACAATCGTATTATTGCATCCTGTTTTCAGGATTCTAAACTTACTCATTCCTTTCTCAGAGTTCTCCGATCTTAAAATATTCATACAGCACGCATACTATAGTAAGAGATCCTCATTTATACTGCCAGATATAGAATAGTAATAGATAGATAGTAGCACTGAAAGCAGAAAATCGGAAACAAGGCTACTTACAGCTGGGGACCTGGGTTTGCCAGACCCATAATACCCACAGATCGGATATTCCCCTGAGTTTTGCACTAATTCAACACAGATCTTGCTTCCCTCAGGAGCGACTCGTTTCAATTTACACAAAAAAAAAAATAAACAGCATTTCACTCGTTCACAAAGAAACCTTTTATCTTCACATATGAACCAACCTAAATCCTAATTTCACAAGGAAAGAAAAAAAACTACAGACATCACTTCAATCAATCACATAGAAACATCTTTATCATTATTTTTACCAACATATTATTCAAAATGCATATGTTACAAATGTAAACTAATCAATTCATTCTCCTCTCTATACACCCTATGTACTCATTTGCCATATCACTCATTTGTTCCGATTGGGCACCTTCTGCGCTGATCATTTGTCATTGCCGGGTTTGTTCATTTGCATTTGCTGGATTATGTCTAGGGTTGGCCGGCCGAATTTCAACATCATGTGGTGCTCCGCCTACAATCCTATTCCCACCATGTTCATAGTAGTATCGATTCTGGTTACCGTACCTGTTGCGTTCACGATCCTGTCCACGTCCTCGATCATTTCCGTTGTTCCACCTGCGCTCGCGAGTGTTACCCCAGTTTCTATACGGCCGGTCCCGATTATTGTTCCGTTCGCGTCGCGACCACCAGTTACGCCGTGGATTAGTACTACGGCCACGAATTTGGTCGCGCTGCTGTTCCCTGTAATAACTTTGTGCATGATTAGTCGGGCATTCTCCTGTATAACTGTTGCGTTCACGATCTTGTCCACGTCCTCGATCATTTCCGTTGTTCCACCTGTGTTCGCGACTGTTACCCCAGTTTCTATACGGCCGGTCCCGATTATTGTTCCGTTCGAGTCGCGACGACCAGTCACGCCGTTGATTAGTACTACGGCCACGACTGCGATCGCGCTGCTGTGCCCCGTAATAACTTTGTGCCTGATTAGGCGGGCATTCTGCTGTATTGTATTCCAACTCTTGGAGAAGTGTCTTAAACGCTTCCACGTACTCTTTGCATCGTCCCACAAGAATGACGTGGTGCAAGTGCATCGGCAATTTGGTGATGCATATCCTAATTAGTTCCGCAGGCCCGTATGGGTCGTATAGAAATTGATTTGCCTGCAGCATGTGGTCGAATAGGCGTGCTGGGCTGCCGAAACCAGACTGCTTCAAATTTGGCAGCATAATTATGCCATGCTTGACCCTATCTTGTGCCGCTTCCGACCAATAGGCGGACAGAAAGGCTTGTCGAAACTCCCGAGTGGAGTTGCAGTGACGCGCTGCCGACCTCATGCGTATCGCCGGTTCGCCTTCCAAATAGCCACACATATATTCTATCTTATGTGAACTTGCCCAGTCGGGGGGAAGACAGAACTCAAATTGCTTGAGCCATGCGAATTTCGAGACATCTCAAACTTTCTCACCATAAGGAAATGTTTGAAATGAAATCCCCGCATTTCCTCCTGGCGAGGCCCTTGTATGTTTCTATTTTTCTCATGTCTGCCCCTCAAAATACATTCTTCCCTGTCGTTACAATCTCCCTCGTGGCCGGAGTCCCTCTCTGCACTGTTCGTACAGCTATTTTTAGTGCTATTGGCAAGTTCGGAATCACACCCCATGCGGCTTTCCAGATGCGCCACGCGTTCTTGTAATTCGCCTGTTACAACTTTGTGCGGCCTGTTCACATCGAACTGTCCCTTCTGAAATCTAAGAAGAGAACGCACTTCTTTGGTCTCTACGACCGCTACCGGTGTAGTATTGTTAGCGCTCTCCGTCACGTTCATCGTGCCTACGATGTCCGCTAATGCCGCAATCTTATCATGTATTTGTCTGTTGTCCTCCGCCCCTGTCTGCTTCAATTGTTCTACTTGCTGTTCGAGTGCGTGAATCGCTTGACTGTTGTCCGCTACTGTGTTGCTAATGGACGCAGGACAATGCGTTTCCGCCTCCTGGACCTTGGAAAGTACCTGCTGGTGTTCTCTTTGGCATTCTTCTCTCAGCGCTTGGAAATTCCTAAGTAGCTGTTCCGCGCTCTCTTTCGATTCCGCATCGCGCCTCCGCTTGCCCTGTTCTAAGGCTTGCAGACGATCATCAATTTGTTCAAATGTATGGCCTAATTCTTTCATAATATCACTTTTTATTTCACTTGCCAGATTGTTTATTCTTTGTGAGATATCATCGGACACTCTCTGCATCGACTTGTCGACTTTATTTGTCTGCTGGATTAGTTTTTCGTCTAGTTGTTCGCCTAGCTTGCGGATCAATTTTTCAGATTTCTGCGTCATTTGTTCACCTAGCTCTCGGATCGATTTTTTAGATTTCTGCGTCATTTTTTCACCTAGCTCTAGGATCGATTTTTCAGATTTTTGCGTCATTTGATCGCCTAGCTCTCGGATCGATTTTTCAGATTTCTCTGCGTTTCCTTTATTTTGTTGCAATAAGGCTTTCATGAGTTCTGCCAAATCAATTTGGTTAGTTGGAGGCAAACTAATTTCTGGCTCTGATGTGAGCCCGTTCGTCCTGTTTTGCATTTACTCTGAAGCATTCCCCGATGCATTTTCGGAACCGTCCGACGCGTTAATATTCGAAATCAAATTATCCCCTTGGTCCATGTTGCTTAAGTTGTTGGACCGCCTATTTTTAGCTTGGTTACGTGTCTGCATTAGTTCAATTTATACCCGGTACGCAACACACTAATCACAATAAATGTATCCCCCACAAATTACCACAGTTACACGATAGGTACCCAACCTAGTACGCACTTTTTCACATGCAAAACAAATTTTTATCTTTGATCGAAGCAGTGCAATTTACAAGCGAGAAAAAAACACACACACACACACATATAAAAGACACAAATATAGAAAACAAAACAGCAAGACAAACAACACAACGCCGCTTAACAACGCCGTGAATCATTTGAAAGTCTGCTCAGAAACAATGCAGAAGTTGTTTGAGCGCTGCAGGGAAAAAAAATTAATATTGTACAACGCTCGCAATCTAACATTTCAGAGATTCCAGAGTCTAGCGGAATCACAGAACAGGGTCACCATGTGTAATGTTGTTACTTTAATTTGTTCTGAAAGCGATGCTGATATTCAAGACCATAAAATTGGGTTAAAAGCTGTGAGCTATCTGAGGAAGTTAACCTTGCATTACTGAGCAACTGTTTCACCAGGTATCCAGTCTAGCTTACCAAATTCCCAACCAGACTAACATTAATTATAATCTTTTAGTATTCATCTTACAATAACCGGTGATATATATATATATATATATATATATATATATATATATATATATATATATATATATATATAAAGACAATTTAAATAAAAAGAAATAAATCAGTTTATATTTGGATTTTTTTTTCAGATTGATCATTGAAATTTTAGCATATTAAACTTGATTCATAACTAAACTGGTGCCTTATTTAGGATTGTGAAAATGTGAGTTTGTAATCTTATGGAACACATCAAATAGAGAGCCAACATTGGGAGACTGCATACAACACTGCATTCATAAAATAGCACACGAAGAACGTTGAAACATATGCAAGAGGAAATTAACCACAACCAACCAATTCAATTTTCACCCAAAGAAGTTACGTTCGTAGCACAATCCTGTCCGTCATGTAATTACCACACACTGGTATACTAAATTCATACTAACTCTCTGTGAAATCTTCCCGAAAAGAATAGCTGAGGGCTACTTTGATGCTTACACCACATGCTTCACGTGGTCAACTTGGTTTACACAAAGAGTGTAACTCCACAATAATTTTGATAATTAAAATAAATTAGATCGAAAAGCAATTTACAAAAGAAAAACCTTGAACTGGTTACTATCGTCTTACTATTAACCTGAAGGGTCAAACAATTGTATAAGCACGTGGTACTGGTCTCACAAAGTACACTCCACGTGGGTTGAACATAAATAAAAGTTGCTATATTGAAAAATATTGTCAAGACGAGACGTTATAATCTCACGCACATTCACATTTAAGATTGATGATCTTAGTTAGAATTACTGATCAACACGTGGTTCCACTTTTCTCACAAAGTAGTGACAAAGCAACTATTGGAAGATATTCTGAACTGTGACTCGAATTACACTGCGTTGCAATTTAAGATAACATTAGATATTTTAGAGCTAAACCTGAAATAAAGGTGATTAAATTTTCAGTTAGGCTGAACTTAAGAAATCCATTGTCCTACGGACTCAGCAGACACGCGCTTAGCTGAAGATCTTACCACTTCAGACGCTCGCCGCGGACAGACTGCCGTGGGCCCTCTACCAATACAAAACGGAAGTGACCAGAGAGGCAGCTTCCCATACCAACATGACAAGGGACGGACAGGACCATACTAAGAATAGAAACCTATCTGCTTTTAGAAAGCATAGCTACCTGTTCCGACGTTGGTCCTACTGTTCTCTAGCAGACAGGCTTGTCTGCTACCATCAAGCATGCAACTAGAAATACATTTGCTCATTCATCCTCTCACACAGAAGGGAAGGGGGATGACAGTATCTTATCATATACAGTATATAAAAGAAAGCGGATGTAGGTTCCATATGAGACTGTGTGACATGAATTACATATAAACTGTGTTTTAAAGTGTAGTAGTGTGACAGATCGTTCTTGTTTATGTGTAAAGGTAACACGTTTCACTGCTCAGTCTCATCCCAGATAGTCAGAAACACCACAGTAAATTTAGAAGAGGAATTTATGCCGTAAATGGCAACAGATTTAAGAAATTAACATGAAAGGAATCCAACAGAGACCTTTCAACCATGAGGATAAAATCAGAGAGATTAGAGCCCACACAGAGGCGTACCGACAATCCTTCTTTCCACGACAATACGAGACTGAAATAGAAGGGAGCACCGATAGAGGTACTGAAGGTACCCTCCGCCACACACTGTCAGGTGGCTTGCGGAGTATGGATGTAGATGTAGATGTAGATTGGTAGTATCAGAAGTAGCCTCCGCCACACACTGTTAAGTGGCTTGCGAAGAGTGATGTAGATGTAGTTCAGCGCATCGGCGAAGCTAAAAGTGATCGTGATATGCATATAAAGGCAAAAAAAAGAACTAGGGGTCAGATAATTTTAAATATAAAAATTGGTACCTTAAAAAAATCTTAGTTCTGTACAGGGCAGCTGCAGCGTTTATCACGCAGAAGAGAAAAAACGTTGTACGCCTGTTGACGAACATTTAACTACCTTATGTCAAATAAAGATCGGTGAAGCCCGAAACGCGTCTTGACGTAAATAAAGCTTGTAAGCGTACCACTCGGTTAAATGTTGGATTACTAGTGCAAGTAAATTCTAACGTGACCTCATTTTTAAAAGCTACGCCCGGTCATAAATCAAGTTTAAACCCATTCGACTAATTTAGGAATGTAGTCCGACTACAACAGCATAAAAGAAAGTTACCTGAGCAGTTAACACTCACATTACGACCACAACGGTTAACAGTAGGCATTGCAAGAAGAACTCGTATTTTTCTGAACAGGAGAAATCATCTCTAGTATCTCAGCAAAAATGATAGTGTTTAAGCAGCGTGGCCTGTATCCAGTTGACGTGCTATGAGGCTCTGAGCCCCAGTCTGTAATAATAATACTTGAATGTAGGGCATCGAAATATACACACCTGCAGAACAAAGCACGTCTCTGCAACCTGCATTGGCGTAAAGACTTACCTTACCTGTTGCAAAATCTTGTTCATATTCAGAGTACTGGATGCTGTCTTTGATGTGAAATGGACTAAGAAAAAAGTGAAATGTCTCAATTGAAGCCAAAAGTTGCGTATTGCATCGTACGATCATATAATGGCCGCAGAATACAGGACAGGCTATAGCACTACCGGCTACTACTATTATTACAGTTCATCGATAATTTCAATCCTATGAAAGAACTTTAGTTTTGACCGTGATCGTGCGTAGTGGAACAGATATCGGACTATTTTTCGCTAACCGAATGATTACTTTTGCCAGGGAGGAGTAGTTGAGCTAGCGGGATTCAGACCGAAGTTCAGGCAGTTTTAAAGTAAACCGTAAATTACGTAAATGAAAATGGTCATCAGCCTAATTAGGCGAAGAGAAACCAAGTGGTTACACTGCTCATCAATAAACGAAGTACTACATACAACTTTACATGGTACTGAAATCTCCTTAGCAAATAGGACACGAAACAACAGCACAAGCTAGCAAGTGTTGAACAGTAGTATGTCATAAACGGCATTACAATTGTTACTACTTCTTTTGTTTGAAATATTTTTGTATCCACCAATGTAATTTTTAGGGTCCATTATTCGAGGGTTGCCCAGAAAGTAATGCAACGCATTTTTTTTCTCAGCCGAAAACGATGCTACGAATGCGAAACGTCAAGTAAGTATTATTTGAAGTCTCTTGAGTAGCGCGCTAAGTATCCCTCACTTCCGACAGATATCGTAGCTGCAGGATAGTTTCAAAATGGCGTTTGCACGTGATGCACGTTACAAGCAATGTGCCGTCAATCAGTTTTTCACTGCAGAGAAAACAACTGTGGGGTATATTCAAAAACGCTTGTGCAGAGTCTGTGGAGCATCTGCTGTTGACAGTAAAACAGTTAGTCGTTGGGCATGGAGGGTGAAGTCATCAGAAGGCGGTTCGGCGGACCTCCACGATTTGCAGTAGTCGGGGAGATCATCCACGGCTGTCACACCTGACATGTTGCAGCGAGTTGATGTTGTCATTCGCAAGAACAGACACATTACGACTCGGCAGCTGGCGCTGCATCTGTCAATCAGCAAAGTAAGTATGCATGCAATTATCCGCACTCTTGGATATTCAAAAGTGTGTGCAAGATGGGTCCCGCGGCGCGTAACGGTGGATTACAAATAGCACAGAAAAAACATTGTCTTGATTTGTTGCGGCGTTTTGAAGCTGAGGGGGACGCCTTCTTGTCCCGGATGATGACAAATGATGAAACCGGAGTTCACCATTTTGGGCCAGAAACAAAACTACAGGCAATGCAATGGCGCCATTCCCACTCCCCACAGAAGGAAAAATTCAAAGCCACTGCTTCCGCCGGTAATGTCAAGATCACCCTGTTCTGGGACTGTGAAGGTGTGATTCTAATTGATGTGATGCCAAGGGGCGGTACCATTAATTCAGAAGCATATGTCAACACATTCACAAAACTCAAGACGCACTTCCAGCTACTTCGACGCCACAGCAACCCAGGAGGTGTTTTGCTGCAATACGATAACGTTCGGCCCCACACACGTCTGAGGACTGTTGAACACATCGCAAAACAGGGTTGGACAGTGCCACCCCATCCACTCTACATCCCAGACATAGCTCCCTTGACTTCCACTTGTTTCGGCCATTAAAAGATGCCATTCGTGGAAGACATTTTGAGGACGATGTGGAGGTGATTCACACAGTGAAGAACTGGCTCCGCCACCAGGACAAGGATTGGTACCGAAATGGCATACACGCCCTTGTTTGACGCTGGAAGAAAGCCATAGAATGGAATGGAGATGACGTGGAAAAATAGGATGTCGAGATAAAACACCGTTCTTTCGCGTGTATAATTCTCGTTATGTTCAAAACAGAATTGTTGACGAAAAAGAATGCGGTGTATTATTTTCTGGGCAACCCTTGTACCTTTTGAAGAAGACAATTTTAAAATCGTCGAAACCTAGGTTAATCGTTAAAATAAACCATTATTTGCAACTGGTTGGATGATTTTTCAACCTCTCCATGTTTACTGTCGTACAGTTGCTGTATTTACACCCATATTTAAGATTTTTATTGTGTACAATTTTGTTCAAAGCAAATGAGCCGCTTGTGGTGGTGTTATATACTGGTTCAACGGTATTAAACCGCATAGTAAATACGTTCGTCGCAATCCAACTACACTCCTGGAAATTGAAATAAGAACACCGTGAATTCATTGTCCCAGGAAGGGGAAACTTTATTGACACATTCCTGGGGTCAGATACATCACATGATCACACTGACAGAACCACAGGCACATAGACACAGGCAACAGAGCATGCACAATGTCAGCACTAGTACAGTGTATATCCACCTTTCGCAGCAATGCAGGCTGCTATTCTCCCATGGAGACGATCGTAGAGATGCTGGATGTAGTCCTGTGGAACGGCTTGCCATGCCATTTCCACCTGGCGCCTCAGTTGGACCAGCGTTCGTGCTGGACGTGCAGACCGCGTGAGACGACGCTTCATCCAGTCCCAAACATGCTCAATGGGGGACAGATCCGGAGATCTTGCTGGCCAGGGTAGTTGACTTACACCTTCTAGAGCACGTTGGGTGGCACGGGATACATGCGGACGTGCATTGTCCTGTTGGAACAGCAAGTTCCCTTGCCGGTCTAGGAATGGTAGAACGATGGGTTCGATGACGGTTTGGATGTACCGTGCACTATTCAGTGTCCCCTCGACGATCACCAGTGGTGTACGGCCAGTGTAGGAGATCGCTCCCCACACCATGATGCCGGGTGTTGGCCCTGTGTGCCTCGGTCGTATGCAGTCCTGATTGTGGCGCTCACCTGCACGGCGCCAAACACGCATACGACCATCATTGGCACCAAGGCAGAAGCGACTCTCATCGCTGAAGACGACACGTCTCCATTCGTCCCTCCATTCACGCCTGTCGCGACACCACTGGAGGCGGGCTGCACGATGTTGGGGCGTGAGCGGAAGACGGCCTAACGGTGTGCGGGACCGTAGCCCAGCTTCATGGAGACGGTTGCGAATGGTCCTCGCCGATACCCCAGGAGCAACAGTGTCCCTAATTTGCTGGGAAGTGGCGGTGCGGTCCCCTACGGCACTGCGTAGGATCCTACGGTCTTGGCGTGCATCCGTGCGTCGCTGCGGTCCGGTCCCAGGTCGACGGGCACGTGCACCTTCCGCCGACCACTGGCGACAACATCGATGTACTGTGGAGACCTCACGCCCCACGTGTTGAGCAATTCGGCGGTACGTCCACCCGGCCTCCCGCATGCCCACTATACGCCCTCGCTCAAAGTCCGTCAACTGCACATACGGTTCACGTCCACGCTGTCGCGGCATGCTACCAGTGTTAAAGACTGCGATGGAGCTCCGTATGCCACGGCAAACTGGCTGACACTGACGGCGGCGGTGCACAAATGCTGCGCAGCTAGCGCCATTCGACGGCCAACACCGCGGTTCCTGGTGTGTCCGCTGTGCCGTGCGTGTGATCATTGATTGTACAGCCCTCTCGCAGTGTCCGGAGCAAGTATGGTGGGTCTGACACACCGGTGTCAATGTGTTCTTTTTTCCATTTCCAGGAGTGTATTTATGGAGCCTTGTTGCTGTTTTCGTTGTGGCCTTAATACCGGAGACTGGTTTAATGTGCACTACCGATGACGACACCCCTATGTAATACGGAATGGAGCACTAGACGCCACGAGAGGCCGATCTGCCAATGTAAAAGGACGTGGGGAACGTCGTTCTGTCAGTAGAGGGACAGTCGGTCGGGGGAGGTCAGTAACTTGAACGATAACTAGTCATTGAATGTCACCCGAGTACCAAATTCCTCAGGTGTATCTCAACCTTTTTAAAGCTGCCCGAGTTGACTGTTGGTGATGCGAGTGTGGGGCTGCAAATGCAAATGAACAGCCACCGATAAACCAAGGCCAGTCAAATTTCCCTGACCCACGGAAAGGGACCGTGAAGTGTTGGGGGAAGGGGGGGTTGGTTGTAAAAAAAAACCGCATGAATGGAACGGAAGTTCCAAAGTACTACCAGCAGTCTAGCTAGCACAATGCCTATACGTAGGGTGTTAAGAACAATGTGATACAATGATCCCTCAGCTCCTCGTAAGTCACGCATTTCTGTAATCAGTGCTAAACGACGATTGGGGTGATGTAAAGGGCAACACCAAAGGACCATGGATGACTGGAAACGAGTGATTTGGAGAGACGAATGACACTGTTCCTCATGACAATCAGATGATGGGGTTGGTATTTGACGAATGCCTACAGAATGTTTACCTGCTATCGTGTGTAGTACCAACAGTGAAGTACAGGGGACGTGGCGCTACGGTATGCTGGTGTTGTTCATAGTTAATCTGTGGTCTCCTTACTGCGCTTAAGAAAACGCTAAACGCAGAAATGTATGAACACATTTTGCATAATTGTGTACTGCGAACAGTAGAGGAACATTTTGGTGATGGTGACTAACTGTACCACCATGACAATGCACCCTGTCATCAAACAGCATCTGTGAGGCAACTGTCTGTGGATGATAAAATTTCTGAAATGGACTGCCCTGCCCTGCCCTAGATCCTATGGAACAGCTTTGGGATGAATTAGAAGCCAGCATTCAGCGTTGCAACCTTATCTAATTTCGGCTTTTGAGGAAGAATCGGCTGCCGTTCCTCGACAGTCAGACAGTCAAGCAGCCATAAGTCGAAGGACAGACACCATACCATATCCACCAGTATGTGTCCGGATACTTTTTATGAGTTAGTGTAGGTCTCCCACCACTTTGTGCGATCCCTCGCGAATATCGGGACTGTGGGACTTTCATCTACATCTACATGGATATTCTGCATATCACATTTAAGTGCCTGACAGAGGGTTCACCGAATCACCTTCACAATAATTTTCTATTGTTCCAGTCTCGTGCAACACTCGGAAAAAAAACGAACACCTATAGCTTTCCGTGCGAGCGCTGATTTCCCTTATTTTGCTATCGTGATCGTTTCTCCCTATGTACGTCGGCGTCAACAAAATATTTTCGCATTCGGAGGAGAAAGTTGGTGATTGAAATTTCGTGAGAAGATCCCACCACAACGAAAAACGCCTTTGTTTTAATGATGTCCACCCCAAATCTTGTATCATTTCAGTGACACCCTCTCCTGTATTTCGCGATAATACAAAACGTACTGCCCTTCTTTGAACTTTCTCGATATACTCCGTCATTCCTATCTGGTAAGGATCCCACACCGCTTAGCAGGATTCTAAAAGAGAGCTAACAAGCGTAGTGTAGGCAGTCTCTTTAGTATGACTGTTCCATTTTCTAAATGTCCTGACAATAAAACGTCGCTTTTGGTTTGCCTTCCCCACAACATTTTCTACGTGTTCCCTCCAATTTAAGTTGTTCGTAATTGTAATTCCTAGGTATTTAGTTGAATTCACGGCCCTTAGATTTTACTGGTTTATCGTGTAACCGAAGTTTAACGGATTTCTTTTAGCATGAACTCACACTTTTCGTTATTCAGGGTCAATTGCCAATTTTCGCACAATACAGATATCTTTTCTAAATCGTTTTACAGTTCGTTTTGATCTTCTGATAACTTTACTAGACGATAAACGATAGCGTCATCTGCAGATAATCTAGTTTATTATTAGGCAAAGCATCCTCTGTGCTGCAGCAGGCGCTGGAGTTGTCAGAATGTATTGATTGGTGCGTGCGATAGTGAAATGGAACATACGATGTTTGCACACGGCAGAATAGTTTGGTTGGCGGCTTTATTTAACTAATGTAAAGCCAACGGCTCTGTCGTACGCTGCAATTTGCTGCTGGGATGCTGCATGTTGTAAGGGATACTAATATCAATAGTGATATGACGTAGTACATCGTACCTCTTATGCAACGGTGGTTCTCTGGAACTTGCTAGGCGTCGCGCCTTTGTCCGGCGGGGGTACTGTCTTGCTATTCTACGTTCAATAGTGCTTAAGCGCTAGCTGTCACGCGCCTGAAGGTGAGGAGAGAGCCGTTGTTCGGGTTTCGTGCGGAACGGTCACGTCTAGTTGCGACGCGCTACAATGATTTGAAGGGCTTGCCAGAGTTATGAATTACGAGTTTGGAGCTCCCAGTTGATTAGAGGGGTAATATTAAGTAACAATTCGGTTTATGGGGCAGCTTGAAACTGTGAATCTTACCGTGAAGTAACCAGGAAGCGATGTAGCAGCAAACTAGGATGTAAGATACATTGGGTTGAAGCGCCAGTGAGCAGTTAGAGATACGCCTTTATTTAGATCTGATGAATCATTGTTATCTAAACGAAAGATTGGAAGATAATATCGGCAAATGTACAGGGTCAAATTGACGCTCTTCATTTGATCAAAGACGACAGCGCTCAAACTTTGAGCAACGACAATTTCTCTTTGTGACTTATCAGAACTTCAAGATGAAATACCCTTTCAGACTATTTCCACGTTCAGTGATGTTACTAACACAGGACACCTGAGTCTTCCCCCATGCTTTACGGTGGAAGCTACCATTAGGTGACCGAAGTAGACAAGCTGCGAGTCTGAAATCGTCACGGCGGGTAGCGGCCATGCAGGGGCACAATTTAGTGTACCCAACAGAGTACGGACTGGTCGCTCTCCTCACTCACATGGCACGGTTAAATAATCGCTTACGCAGGCAGCGTTCTCCTACCGATGCCGCCTGAGCAAATTACGGAATCTACATTTTACTTGTAATTAATTCATTTTCACGATGCATGTTCATCACAACAGTTCGAAAACAGATCGCGAAAGAGGCTTCCTCAGAGGCTACTCTCCAGCTCGAAACAGAGTCCCTCTTATGCAAGCAAACATCGAGTGATATGTGTGTGCATACTATAAAAACAGAGCTAAGTGGTGCAGTGGTAAATGACCTGGACTCACTTTTGGGACGATCGGGGTCCCAAACTCAGCCAGGAAAACCAGTTATGAAGCTTCGGTAGTTTCCCTAATTCGATTGAAGCTTACGCCTTTATGTTTCCTTTGATTAGGGCACTTCGATTTCGTCCCAATCCTTGACATATCTGAGCTAGAGCTGCATTTCCACTGATCCCTTCGTGAAGGATCTGTTGAAACCTAACCTTTCTTCCTTCTTTCTTGCCGACATCACACACCAGATAAACCACCTCGTAAGAAGTGGAGTCTTCTGTAGACAGCATCACGAAAGTCAGTTTTTTCCTGTCATCAGGAACCGGTCTGATGAGGCCAGCTAAGAATATCTCCCCTGTGGCAACAGCTTCATCGCCGGCCGCGGTGGTCTCGCGGTTCTAGGCGCACAGTCCGGAACCGTGCGACTGCTACGGTCGCAGGTTCGAATCCAGCCTCGGGCATGGATGTTTGTGATGTCCTTAGGTTAGTTAGGTTTAAGTAGTTCTAAGTTCTAGGGGACTAATGACCACAGCAGTTGAGTCCCATAGTGCTCAGAGCCATTTGAACCATTTGAACCCAACAGCTTCATCTCACCGTAGAGCTTACCCCCAAAGCCCTCAATTATTTGCTGAATGTATTCCAACATCTGTCTCCAGCTACTGTTTTTACCTTGTACAGCTCCCTCTAGTACCACGGATGTTATTTCCTGGTGTCTTAAGACATGTCACACCATCCAGTTCCTTGTTATCAGTGTATTCCACATGTTCCTCTCCTCGCCAATTCTGCAGCCAACTTGCCCATTTCTTCTCATTAGTCCACGTAATTTTCACCATATTTCTACCGCAACACGTCTGAAACGCTTCGATTCTCTCCGGATTTCACACAGTCTATTATTCACTGTGTACCAAATTAAATTTTGTCCTGTAACGAAGTAGAATGCTGAGAAATACGTGTATCCTTCGATTCAGTGTGTTAGAGTTGATGGAAGTACTGCGTTGTTCATTTTCATAAAATAAAGGAAGCTCTCTTAGAGGCCTTCTTGGTATCGACTTCTTCTTCTCTCTCTACAAACGTAAGATCACCATTTCTCTATTTCTAAGTTCATTATGAATAATAATGTTAATAGTAAGTTAAAACGAGTTAACACGTACCTTAGGCATCACTGATTATCTATACAGATTTATCATTTAATTATCCTCATCACTAACCTAGAGAGGGTCCTTTCCCCATGTTGTGCAATCCGAGTATCCCGAGATGAAGATATAAAGTTTATGTTAATAATAATTACCTGCAGACCTATCTATGTTAGAAAATTGTTTAAAGAACTTTGTTGTTAAAGAATATATAAGCAAAGAACAAAGGTCTGACAAAGTTGGAAGATAATTTTGGAATTGGTTTAGTAATGAAGTTTAGTTAATTTGAGACAAAAATAATGATAGTTAAATAAGCAAGAAATAAGACAAAAAGAGTAGTAACTCATGTATTGGAAATCTTGAGTGCTTAACGATTTCGATAAACTAAAATAGTGATCATAACAGTTTCAGGCCCCCCCCCCTTTTTCTTTTCTGTTCATTTAAATTCTGAAGTGTCCTGAACTGATTTGACTAGCAAAGTTAAAGTCAATATAAAACCAAAATTTATTAGTGTTTTACCTTTTTCGAAATTGACATTGTATGTATGTTTCGAAAGTGCTATTTCTAGGGTAACCTATGCCCGATTTTAATCAGATCAATAGACAGTACGAAGTTTGTAGTAAACATTATAGTGTATTGTTGTGTATTTATGGCTTATTCACATTAGTACAAAAAATGGTTCAAAATGGCTCTGAGCACTATGGGACTCAACTGCTGTGGTCATAAGTCCCCTAGAACTTAGAACTACTTAAACCTAACTAACCTAAGGACAGCACACAACACCCAGCCATCACGAGGCAGAGAAAATCCCAGACCCCCACATTAGTACAGAAAGTGAAATCATTAGTTCAGTAGATTTTCTGGTTCTAAAATTTACCACATTATGCAGTGCTATTACGTGTTGTTTTGTATGAACATACATCAACTTGTACTGGGAAGAAACTCAGTTAATGCCTAATTAAGCTGGCGACCGTATTATTAACAATTTGGTAGCATCTGCTGTGTCGTTTCTTGTCCGTCCTAACATGTAGTTGCACTTCAGACTTGCTTGACGCATCATTGTTGTTACTGAGTGGGTGAAAGTCTGATTTTGCCTCCATTCAGGTACTCGCGGTCAACATATATACCAAAATCCTTTCTTATAAGGTGAAGCCCGTCAACTTACCATAGTACAGGCTTTAATAAGTATCGTGCGCGATAGCGTAGTGTTACACACTTAATTTCCAACGTCCTTCTATAACACTATATCTCAAACGCTTCATCTCTTACGGTTGCCACACAGCCCATGATTCACTTCTACTTTTCCAAATTGTTCAATCAGTAGAATGAGTGGTGAAAATCGATCAGTATTTGACTTACAGAGATCACAAAACGGATTATTTGCTGACTAGTGAACGGTGACGATTGTTATTGCCCCGATGTGGTTTCCGCGGAAACCAAGCAGTTGACAACGGTCGCCGTGTCGGCATCGTTCCCCTCGCTGCAGTCGCAGAGCGGACGTTTACGAAACGTGAGTACTTCAGCACATTCCGCCTCTGCTAAGTAGTGCTGGCGCTGAGTCCCTTGCTGGCTTCACAGTGTTGCTTTAGTGTGACGGTACGAATATTGAAAAATAGTGCCACCTGAGTACGCGAACAGTAGGGTAATGATAGATTCCGAGTGAGATTGTCAATCATAGTTTGGATCAAAAAGAATTTCGGCAGAAATTGTAATATTTAGGCGATTTATCTTTCTTTTTTATATACGGCTATCATTTTTTAAAAATTAGTTCTGCGTTATATTTTACACTACAGGTTTGCAGATTTTTGTAAGACACTCGATTCGTGTTTATTTCCGATAAATATCTGAAGTTCTCATCGTAATAGCCGTTTAGACTTACTCATGATACATAGATATTTTCGTAAGCGTGCGTCGCAGCCTTCACTTGACCTATATGGCAAAATAATTTTTTTTACGCAATATCCATTACAGCTTTGGAGAGCCTTTTAACGAATCTATGATCAATTTACATTATTTCCAAGAAACGTGTCTCTTAATAATCTTTAGTTGAACATCGTAGTTGTAACTCAAAATATTTCTTTTCCCGATTCAGTAGATTCTCGTCGTCAGAACTGACTGTTTTATTTAGTTTCAAAATATGGCCAAGGATATGACGCTATAGTCGCCACGTTGTTTATGTCGACGCATGTTTACTTTGTCAGTTACCGTAATTAGAACTTTATCTATTTCTTCGACATCGCCGATTACAATCATCTCAACCAATAAAGAGACTGTAAATAGCGTATATTCTACAGCGTCGTGATACAAATGGCCGTTCCCAAAGGACAATTACTGCTGAAGCTTGAAATGTGTACTGCGCTATTTGAAAATGGATTAATGGGCTGCCATCGAAGGCTGACGACACATCGTTTCTGACACCCGACATTGTTACTCTCGGGTCCCCCTCGCCCCAACTGAAGAATGGGATACAGCCCGTAGGCTTTGACCAATGATATCATAGTTTACTCACAGATATCAATGTCGATATTTTCGAGAATAAATTGGTATTCTTCTGTGGTGAGGCATCATCGTTGTAAACTGAAATAAAAGAATGAGTTTTTAAAAGACAGGACTAGGCAATGTATACGATTTTTGTCGCTTGTATTAATTTAAATAATTTGTCCGTTCCAATTCATTTGGTTCTTATTTTCATTCTTAGTGAGTTAGAGATATTTTGGAAGAATTGTTTTTCATTCTGGTCAATTTTTAATTTTTGATCTTCGTTTCTAGGTATGGATTTATCTACCTTAATTACATTATGCGATACAAATAAACAGTTGTCACTTTTTTCTGCCTCAGCTAGCACTAGTATTACTACAATATTTTTCAGTCGATAGTAGTACTATCGAAGGTGGAAAGACCGACACACGAAAAATTTGTATCCCGTACTTCAGTTGACCTACAGGGTGTAAATTTTAAGTTGGCAAACCAAAATAACTCGAAAAATAAGCTTCACACGAAAAAATGTGTAGAATCCATAGTTGATTATTTTCGAGAGGGACATCTGCTGGTGCTAAAATTAGCCCGCCACCCCAGCCCCTGGGGGTGGGGCGGGAGGCAACTTTAAAATTTCAAATGGGAACCCTAATTTTTTATTGCAGAATCAGATTCTACATAAAAAACTACGTAAGTTTTGTCTTAAACATTTGTTCTGATTCTTGGTAATTGGCGCTGTAATTCAAGAAAATCCATATTCTTATTTTTGCGTGGAAAATGGTTATGAATAAATAAAAAATACTTATTTACTTCGTAAATTTTGATTCGCTAAAACTAAAAATCTCCCTCTCTCCCATGGGGTGGGGTTTGAGAGAGAGGAACTAGAGTTTTACAAATGTTGATCAAAATATTAATTTTTTCCGCAGATTCAGATACGTTTGGGTCTACATATGTATAACTCTGATTCCTCTCTCTCTAACCCCACCCTATGGGGAGAGAGTGAGAGTTTTAGTTCTAGCGAATCAAAATTTACGAAGCGAATAAGTATTTTTTGTTTATCCGTAACCATTTTCTTCAAAAAAATTAGAACATGGATTTTCTTTAATTACAGCGCCAATTACCAAGAATCAAAACAAATGTTTAAGACAAAATGTACGTAGTTTTTTATGTAGAATCTAATTCTGCAATAAAAAATGGGGGTCCCATTTAAAATTTTAAAGTTGCCTCCCGCACCACTGCCAGGGGGCTGGGGTGGTGGGCTAATTTTAGCACCAGCAGATGTCCCCCTCGAAAATAGCCAACTTTGGATACCACACATTTTTTTGTGTGAAGCTTATTTTTCGAGTTATTTTGATTTATCAACTTAAAATTTACACCCTGTATATAAAACCACACGAAGAATAGGATACTAGTACTAGTAAAGACGAAAAAAGCGACTTACATAACATTGGCATCCTGTACCTCATTTGAACTACGTAGGTAGTCTCCTTTTCTTCAGTTGACCTACATAGGTCAACAGAAGAATAGGATACAAATTTTTCGTATGTCGCTTTTTTCGACTTCGCTAGCACTAGTATCTTGTTCTTCAGTTGACTTGTATAGTTCAAATGAAGAGCCTTAGTAGTTCACCTGAGGTACAGGATTCCAGTGCTAGGTTAGGTTAGGTTAGGTTAGGTTAGGTTCGGTTAGGTTCACTAGAAGTAGTGTCCTATTCTTCAGTTGACCTATGTACGAGGGTTGGAACTTCAATAGTGGCAACTATTTATTTACGGCTCGTACAAAATAAAGTGTTTCGAAGTTTTACTGACCTTGAAAGTAGTCACCAGCATTGTGCAAGTTTTTTTCCAAAAATAGAGGCAAAAGTGATGACACTTTCTGCTGGACCTGACCATCATTTTGCAGGACAACGCTCAAGCACTTACAGTGCAAGCTGTTACCGATTTGTTTGAGTGATGGGGGTGATGAGTGCTATACCACTTACTGCACTCCCCTGACTTAAGCCCTCGTAAGTTCAACTCAGTTTCTAAACTGAAGGAAACACTTTGCGAGGTGCCGGGGCTAGTAGTGTATTTATCACTAAATTCTACTAGAATCCACATGTGTAAATCATGCTCTAAGCCCCCCCTATTCTAACTCCGACTTTTGCTGTTGCACAAGGATAAAACAAATACGCGAACTGACTCTAATCAACCCTGCTAGTGGAGTAGAAGAGAGTTTGGCACCTGCAATAATTTAATTTGATAAATAAGTTAAATAAACAAAGGTTTCATTAGCATAGTGAGGAATGATAGGGTTGCTCTATTGATTAACAGAAAGAAAGTTCTGTCCAAAATAACAATATGATTTATTAAGATTAAACGCAGAATAGTAAAAGAGACACAGGAAATATAAAACATCAAATTGGCTAAAATTGGAGATTCATACAAACACAGTAAAGGTGAAGTTGTCCCTAACTTAGATCGTGAGGTTTAAGACGAAGTGGTATGTGGAGCCAATTCCTTTCCACTCAAATCTCAAGAGAGACACACAGCTAACCCAATAGTAATTGCTGCTACTCGAAACTGAACAAAGTTAGAAAAGGATGAACAGGCGCGCTCTGCTGAGCTCTGATTATCACCTAGGAAAATCCCTATCTGCCGGTGCTGCGGACGTACATTACCAACAGTCTTCTTATCTCTCAGAACACGATCTGGCGTACCGCAGGCGAGGGCTGGTTGCTCCGACGTCCTCGACCGAAAGGCGACTGCCGACTACCCAGAGCACCCGTACAGGCCGAACACCGAACATTCCCGCCCCCACGACAGTGGCCGTGGTTACGTTCCAATCAGCAACTCGAAAACCGGCGGAAATTCCACTCCATTGCCGGAGCACTACCATTCCACGAATGGAGATTCTTGGCGCCAATTTCTGTGCTGATTTTGCAGAAAGTGCGGGAATTTTCCCGCCACAACTGCGTGGGTACACAAGTCATTCCCACGCCTCGCTGGTAGCCCGCCAGAAAGTGTTTTCGCAAAGTTTCTCTGAAGTAACGGAACCTCTAGCCCAGCCGCTACTTCACACCCCAGCGGGCGTGTCTCTTGACAATGTCGGCGTCTGAAAAGCATTCACTCGACTGCCTCACACACGTCGGCTTAACTCTCTCCAGTTCCACAGAGCCCGCCTGTCACCGGCCCACCCGGGTGACGAGAGACGCTGCGTGGGAAGTACGCGTGTTAAGGAAAAGCAACCCTCCACCGCATGCAACTAGAGAGGAGAATCGTAAGATAGAAATATGAGAGGGGGCTCATGCCACCTCTCAACTTCACGGCACTCGCTTCAGATCTGCTACGAAATCGTCGGGCAATAGATCGCGCCGCTCGAACTGTCACCACAACTAGCACTGCTAAGAGTATCCTACGACCTCCACATCGTTGGTAACGGGTTATACACAATGCTTGTGACTACTTTGAAGGTCAGTTAAGCTTTGAAACACGTATCTATTTTGTACGAGCTGTAAATAAATAGTTGCCACAGTTAAAGTTCCAACCCTCCTAGGTCAACTGAAGTACGGGACAAAAAATTTACGTATATCGAGTTTTTTTGCCTTGTCTAACACTGTATCCTACGAGGGTTGACTAAAAAGTAATGCTTCCATCTTAGTAACTGTGGTGTCACCGCCAGACACCACACTTGCTAGGTGGTAGCCTTTAAATCGGCCGCGGTCCGTTAGTATACGTGGGGCGCGCGTGTCGCCACTATCAGTGATTGCAGACCGAGCGCCGCCACACGGCAGGCCTAGAGAGACTTCCTAGCATTCGCCCCAGTTGTACAACCGACTTTGCTAGAGATGGTTCACTGACAAAATACGCTCTCATTTGCCGAGACGATAGTTTAACATAGCCTTCAGCTACGTCATTTGCTACGACCTAGCAAGGCGCCATTATCAGTTACTATTGATATTATGAATCATGTACCGTCAAGACCGACGTTCTTCATTAACGGATTAAAGTTAAGTATTCCACCAGCTACGTCCGTTTTTCTAAATTCTAATTTCCTTGTCCTGTTCCAGACCTCACGCCAGCCTGCGTGAGCTAAAACGCGTGCCTTTCGGCCTCCTCTATTAACACGGTGTTGGCTCTCCTGCCAACCAAAACAGTAACTCTTCAACAGTTGGCAGCATTGGTATGCAGCAGGTACTAGCTTTTCCCGTAGCCTCTTCTCTAGTTCCAGTTGGCGGGAAGCATTAGCATTAAACGGTTGTGTTGTTACAGTGTAAAGTATGGAAGCCAGCGCTGATAGTCGGTGAATGCGATTTAAGCAACGTGCAGCCATTGAATTCTTGACAGCAGAATGTGTCACCCCAAAGGAGATTCATCAGAGAATGAAAGCTCTTTATGGTGATTGTGTTGATGTGAGTGCTGTGCGGTTGTGTTGATGTGAGTACTGTGCGTCGTTGGGCGAGTAAGGTTAAAGATGTTGAGACGGGAACATCTGACCTGCGTGACAAACAAAGTGTTGGACGTCCTGTGACAAAAACCATCGAGTTTCACAAGCAAAATGTTGACAGGTTGATTCAGGACGATTGCTTGCAGTTTCTCTCTGAGTGATACGACGATCGTCCTGAATCAGTTTAGATTTCAGTATCTTGAAAGTAGCATACAAGAAGCGTCAAATAAGCGCACAATGCGCTACAGGCTTTCATATGCAAATAATAAACACTTTATTGTAGACGCACAAAGCCCCTTGGGGTAAGGTCATCTCCATTGCATACAAAGAACGAAAGATAATGCGGGTTATTCAGTCAAATATAGCATTAGTAACTTGGTTTGTTTCTCAGAAGATCGTATTACACTTCGTTTAAGAAGAGGAATGTATCCCGATAGGTTCGGAGAATGGCAGTGGCAGGAAGGTGGCGTATGGAGATAACGATTTATCTTTCCGAAATATCACTGCTCAAGTTGGTCGAGATTTCATGACTGTGCGGAACTCAGCTTTCCCTTTTCTCACGTGATATCCTGCGAAAAATGACTGAAGGGTAACAAGCGGGTTCCATATTCCTATATTTCTGGAAAGTGTTTGGCACGGTGCCCCACTGCAGACTGTTAACGAAGTCCCGGGCATACGGAATAGATTCCCAGGTCTGCGAGTGGCTCGAAGACTTCTTATGTTCATCAGACAAGCGTATTGTAAGGAGTGTTCCAGGGAAGTGTGTTCTCTATAGACATAAACGATCTGGCGCTCAGAGTGAATCAGCTGTTTGCTGATGACGCTGTGGGGTATGGGAAGGTGTCCTCGTTCAGTGACTGTAGGAGAATACAAGATGACTCAGACTTAATTTCCAGTCGGCGTAACAAGTGGCAGCTTGCTCTAAATGACGTAAGCTAATGGAGAAGAATAAGAAAAACAGTTCCATAATGTTCGAATAAAGCATCAGTAGTGTGACACAGCTACGTGGATTAAATATGTAGGCGTAACGTTGCAAAACTATATCATCATCATCATCATCATCATCATCATCATCATCATCATTTAAGACTGATTATGCCTTTCAGCGTTCAGTCTGGAGCATAGTCCCCCTTATAAAATTCCTCCATGATCCCCTATTCGGTGCTAACATTGGTGCCTCTTCTGATGTTAAACCTATTACTTCAAAATCATTCTTAACCGAATCCAGGTACCTTCTCCTTGGTCTGCCCCGACTCCTCCTACCCTCTACTGCTGAACCCATGAGTCTCTTGGGTAACCTTGCTTCTCCCATGCGTGTAACATGACCCCACCATCTAAGCCTGTTCGCCCCGACTGCTACATCTATACAGTTCATTCCCAGTTTTTCTTTGATTTCCTCATTGTGGACACCCTCCTGCCATTGTTCCCATCTACTAGTACCTGCAATCATCCTAGCTACTTTCATATCCGTAACCTCAACCTTGTTGATAAGGTAACCTGAATCCACCCAGCTTTCACTCCCATACAACAAAGTTGGTCGAAAGATTGAACGGTGCACAGATAACTTAGTCTTGGTATTGACTTCCTTCTTGCAGAAGAGAGTAGATCGTAGCTGAGCGCTCACTGCATTAGCTTTGCTACACCTCGCTTCCAGTTCTTTCACTATGTTGCCATCCTGTGAGAATATGCATCCTAAGTACTTGAAACCGTCCACCTGTTCTAACTTTGTTCCTCCTATTTGGCACTCAATCCATTAATATTTCTTTCCCACTGACATTATTTTCGTTTTGGAGATGCTAATCTTCATACCATAGTCCTTACATTTCTGATCTAGCTCTGAAATATTACTTTGTAAGCTATGAATCGAATCTGCCATCACAACTAAGTCATCCGCATATGCAAGACTGCTTATTTTGTGTTCACATATCTTAATCTCACCCAGCCAGTCTATTGTTTTCAACATATGATCCATAAATAATATGAACAACAGTGGAGACAGGTTGCAGCCTTGTCTTACCCCTGAAACTACTCTGAACCATGAACTCAATTTACCGTCAACTCTAAATGCTGCCTGACTATCCATGTAAAGACCTTTAATTGCTTGCAAAAGTTTGCCTCCTATTCCATAATCTCGTAGAACAGACACTAACTTCCTCCTAGGAACCCGGTCATATGCCTTTTCTAGATCTATAAAGCATAGATACAATTCCCTGTTCCACTCATAACACTTCTCCATTATTTGCCGTAAGCTAAAAATCTGGTCCTGACAACCTCTAGGAGGCCTAAACCCACACTGATTTTCATCCAATTGGTCCTCAACTAATACTCGCACTTTCCTTTCAACAATACCTGAGAAGATTTTACCCACAAAGCTGATTAAAGAGATACCTCTGTAGTTGTTACAATCTTTTCTGTTTCCATGTTTAAAGATTGGTGTCATTACTGCTTTTGTCCAGTCTGATGGAACCTGTCCCGATCCCCAGGCCAATTCAAGTATCCTGTGTAGCCATTTAAGACCTGACATTCCACTGTATTTGATGAGTTCCGACTTAATTTCATCCACCCCAGCTGCTTTATTGCACTGCAATCTATTGACCATTTTCTCCACTTCCTCAAATGTGATCCTATTTCCATCATCATTCCTATCCCATTCTACCTCGAAATCTGAAACATTCCTGATCGTATTTTCACCTACATTGAGCAACTCTTCAAAATATTCCCTCCATCTGCCCAAGGCATCCACAGGGTTCACCAGCAGTTTTCCTGACCTGTCCAAAATACTTGTCATTTCCTTCTTACCTCCCTTTCGAAGACTGCTAATTACACTCCAGAATGGTTTTCCAGCAGCTTGACCCATAGTCTCCAACCTGTTTCCAAAGTCTTCCCAAGATTTCTTCTTGGATGCTGCAATTATCTGTTTGGCTTTGTTTCTTTCTTCAACATAACTTTCTCTGTCTACCTGAGTTCTAGTATGTACCATTTTTGATACGCCTTCTTCTTCCTTTTACAGGCTGCCTTGACTACGCCATTCCACCAAGCTGTTTGCTTCATCCTACTTTTACACACTACTGTTCCAAGACATTTTTTAGCCACTTCGAGTACTGCGTCCCTGTACCTTGTCCATTCCTTTTCCAATGACTGTAATTGACTACATTCAACTAACTGGTACCTTTCTGAGATCGCTGTTATGTACTTGTGCCTGATTTCCTTATCCTGAAGTTTCTCCACTCTTATCCTCCTACATATGGACCTGACCTCCTGCACTTTCGGCCTCACAATCCCAATTTCACTGCAGATTAAATAATGATCAGTGTCATCAAAGAATCCCCTGAATACACGTGTGTCCCTCACAGCCTTCCTGAATTCCTGATCTGTTATTATATAGTCAATGACAGATCTGGTTCCCCTGCCTTCCCAAGTATACCGGTGAATATCCTTATGTTTAAAAAAGGAGATTGTGATTACTAAGCCCATACTGGCACAGAAATCCGAGAGTTGTTTCCCGTTCCTGTTGGCCTCCATATCCTCACCAAATTTACCCATAACCTTTTCATACCCTTTTGTTCGATTTCCAATCCTGGCGTTAAAATCACCCATGAGCAGAACACTGTCCTTGTCCTTTACTCTAACAACTACATCACTGAGTGCCTCATAAAAACTATCCATCTTATCTAGATCTGTCCATTCACAATGCGAATATACTGACACAATCCTAATTTTCTTGCTAGACACTGTCAAAACTATCCACATCAGTCGTTCGTTTACATACCTTATTGCAACTACGCTGGGTTCCATTTCTTTCCTGATGTAAAGCACTACACCCCATTGTGCTATTCCTGCTTTGACTCCTGACAGGTAGACCTTGTATTCTCCCACTTCCTCTTCTTTCTCACCCCTTACCCGAATGTCACTAACAGCTAAAACGTCCAGCCCCATCTTACTTGCAGCCTCTGCCAGCTCTACCTTCTTCCCAGAGTAGCCCCCATTGATATTAATAGCTCCCCATCTCATTACCATTTGTTTGCCAAGTAGTATCTTAGGAGTCCCTGGTTTGTCAGTTAGAGGTGGGACTCCGTCACCTCCAAAATCGGAGGCATTTTGCTCTGATTGTTGCCAGCATCATATTTAAAGTACCAGGGAAGCAGGTTGCTAGCCTTACTTGCCCCGAGTCCCATTGGGTTTTACCCCTAACGGCTGAGGGACTAACCGGTGGATTTGGTAGTCTTTGCCGTATGAGCACAAAGGTGACCACGACTCAGAATATGTCCGAGATGCCCAGCCTTATTCCAAAGTAACTGGTATCCCGACTGTCGGGACCACTTACTTGGCCACTCATACGTTGCCCGTGGTTCATGAACTAGGACATGACTAGAGGAACCCACACCATGAACCACTAACTACGTATATGGAACGAGCAAATAAGGGCGGTAAAATGAAAAGTGAATGGTGGACTTCAGTTTATTGGAAGAATTTTATGGATGTGTAACACATCTATAAAGGAGACAGCATATATAACACTAGTGCGATCCGTTATTTTGTATTGCTCGTGTGTTTGGGATCATCACCAAGTCGGAGTAAAGGAAGACTTCGAAGACTTTAGAGATGGGCTGTTTGATTGGTTACCGGTAGGTCTGACCAACAAGTGAGTATTATAGAGATGCTTCATAAACTCAAATGGGAGTCCTTGGAGGGAAGATGACGTTCTTTTCCCAGAACAGTATTGAGAAAATTTAGAAAACCAGCGTTTGACACTGACTCCAGAACGATACAACTGCTGCCAACGTACAACTTGCGCAAGGACCACGAAGATAAGAGTAGATAAATTAGGATTCGTATGGAGGAATATATATAGTTGTTTTCTCCCCTCTCTGTTTGCAAGTGAAACAGGAAAGAAAATGAGTAGTAGTAGTGGAAGGTATCCTCCGCCATGCACCATACGGTGGCTTGCAAAGTATGTACGTAGATTGTCAAGCGAATATGGAGTCCATGGGCTCAGGAGGACCAGTTTCGACGCCATGAAGGGTTGCGACCTCCAGTAATTAGCGGCAGGGAGAAAAAGGCCCGTTCGTTCAGCCGAGCAGCACCGTATTGCAATGTCACATACCTTGAGTCGGGAAACGGGCATTTTTGCAGCAATACCAGTGCCCACACACACACAGCGACGACGTCTGGAGCACCGCGGAATCTCGAAACAAACACGCCACTAACGTCCAACGGTACCGACCGACGACCGTGTTATCCTTCGCCCATGGGCTTCACTGGATGCAGGTATGGAGGAGCACGTGGTCAGCACATTGCTCCGCCGGCCGTTGTCATTTTACGTGATTGTCGGAGCGGAGGCAATTGTTGCGAAACCATGCCGTCTTTTCAGACGAGTTCCGGTTCTGCTTACAGAATCACATCGACCTAATCCTTGTAGGGAGACACGAGGAAAATGAACGTTGCCAGATTGCGCTTCTCGCCGCCCTACGGGCCCGGTCCCTAGTGTATTGGTGTGGAGTGCCACTGGCTACGTAACATCATCACCTAAGTTTCGCATAGCGGGTATTTTCGACATTAAGTCTTACATTCCCGACGTCTTTATACCGTTGGCTGTGCGCTATCCTCGACGTCATTGTGACATTACACTGTGGGGACAAAAGTCATTGGAGACCTCCTAATATCGTGTCGAACACCAACTTTCCCGGCGTTGTGCAGCAGCTCGACGTGGAATGGACTCAACATGTCGGTGGTAGTCCGCTGCAGAAATACTGAGCCATGCTGCGTCTATAGCCACCCATTGTTGAGAAAGTGTTGCAGGTGCACCATTTTGTGTAGGAACTACCTCTCAGTTATTTCCCATAAATATTGGATGGGATTCGTGTTGGACGAGGCCAAACCATACGCTCGAACTGTCTAGAATGTTCTGACATGGCGCTTTGTTATCCATCAAAATCCCAACGTTGTTTGGGAAGAGGAATGCATTTAAATGGTCTCCAAGTAGCCCAACAAAACCTTTCCAGTCAATGACCAGTTCAGTTGGATCATATAAACCAGTCCATTCCATGTAAACACAGCCCACAGCATTACTGATGATGATGATGTTTGGATTGTGGGACGCTCAACTGCGAGGTTATCAGCGCCCATACAAATTCCCAACCTTTGCTCAGTTCAATCTCACCACTTGCATGAATGATGATGAAATGATGACAACTCAAACACCCAGTCATCTTGAGGCAGGTGAAAATCCCTGACCCCGCCGCGAAACGAACCCGGGACCCCGTGCTCGGGAAGTGAGAACGCAACCGCGAGACCACGAGCTGCGGACAGCATTACTGTGCCACCACCTATTTGCACAGTGAATTGTTCACAACTAAGGTCGATGGCTTCATGGGGTCTGAGGCACACTCCAACTCTACCATCAGCCACTGAAGGCGATGTCATGATATTAGCAAAGGCTCTCGCGTCGATCGCCTGCTGCCATAGTCAATTAACGCCAAATTTCGCCGCACTCTCCTAACTGATACATTCGTCGTACGTCCCACATTGATTTCTGCGGTTACTTCACGCAGTGTTGCTTGCCTATTATTACGCACAACTCTACACAAACACCGCTGCTCTCGGGCTTTAGGTGAAAACCGTCGCCACTGCGTTGTCCGCGATGAGAGGTAGTGGCTGAAACCTGGTATTCTCGGCAAACTCTTCACACTGTTGATCTCGGAATATTGAATTCCTTAACAATTTCCGGAATGGAATGTCCCATACGTCTAACTCCAATTACCAATTCGATTTCAAAGAACGTTAATTCCCATCGTGTGGTGATAGTCACGTCGGAAACCTTTTCGCATGAATCACCTGAGTACAAGTGACAACTCTATCAATGCACTGTCCTCTTCTACGTTGTACATGCGGTACTATCGCCATATCTATAAGTGCATATCCCTATCCCCTGACTTTTGTCACCTAAGTGTATGTTTCAAGAAGATAACGGAATGTGTGGGCTTTTGCCCGAGTCAGCACATCTGGTCATGAGTTACTAGGAGACAGGCATGCCTTCACTTGTGAGACACTACAGTTGACAAATTATGTCAGGGAGTTGATACACCAAAAAAGCACAACCCCTTACTTTTTCATATTAGGGGCATTGTGCTGCCACCTGCTGCCAGGTACTCTATATCAGCGACCACAGCAGTCATTAGACATCGTGAGAGAGCAGAATGGGGCGCTCCGCCGAACTTACGGACTTCGAACGTGGTCAGGAGATTTGGTGTCACTTGCGTCATACGTCTGTACGCGAGATTTCCACACTCCTAAACATCCCTAGGTCCTCTGTTTCCGATGTGATGGTGAAGTGGAAACGTGAAGGACACGTACAGCACAAAAGCGTACAAGCCGAACTCGTCTGTTGACTGACAGAGACCGACGACAGTTGAAGAGGTTCGTAACCCGTAATAGGCAGACATCTATCCAGACTATCACATAGGAATTCCAAACTGCATCAAGGTCCACAGCAAGTACTATCACAGTTAGGCGGGGGGTGAGAAACCTTGGATTTCATGGTCGAGCAACTGCTCATAAGCTACACATCTCGCCGGTAAATGCCAAACGACGCCCCACTTGGTGTAAGGAGCGTAAACGTTGGACGATTGGACAGTGGAAAAACGTTGTGTGGAGTGACAAATCACGGTGCACATCGTGGCGATCAGATGCTATGATGTGGGTATCGCGAATGTCCGGTGAACGTCATCTGCCAACGTGTGTAGTGCTGACAGTAAAATTCGGAGGCGGTGGTATTATGGTGTGGTCGTGTTTTTCATGGAGGAAGCTTCCACCCCTTGTTGTTTTGCGTGGCACTATCACAGCACAGGCCTACATTGATGTTTCAAGCACCTTCTTGCTTCCCACTGTTGAAGAGCAATTCGATGATGGCGATTGCATCTTTCAGCACGATCGAGCACCTGTTCATAATGCACGGCCTGTGGCGGAGTGGTTACACGACAATAACATCCCTGTAACGGACTGGCTTACACAGAGTCCTGACCTGAATCCTATAGAACACCTCTGGGATACTTTGGAATGCCGACTTCGGGCCAGGGCTCACCGACCGACATCGATACCTCTCCTCAGTGCAGCACTCTGTGAAGAATGCGCTGCCATTCCCCAAGAAATCTTCCAGCATCTGATTCAACGTATGCCTGCGAGAGTGGAAGGTGTCATCAAGGGCCAACACCTTTTTGAATTCCAGCATTACCGATGGAGGGCGCCACGAACTGGAAAGTCATTTTCAGCCAGGTGTCCGGATACTTTTGATCACGTAGTGTACGTCCAACTCCATGCATTCATTACGAAATCATCCAGCATCTGATTGGACATATGCCTGCGAGAGTGGACGCTGTCATCAAGGCTAAGGGTGGGCCAACACCATACTGAATTCCAGCATCAGCGATGGAGGGCGCTACGAACTTTTAGGTCATTTTCAGCCAGGTATTCGGATACTTTTGATCACATAGTGTATTAGTTATCTACAATTACTTCGTTTCTTTCCCCAGTTGCGTCAGCGCTATTGTTGCTGCGAAAGACAGCAGCTCTGTGTACTAAATTTCGCAGCCTTTGTAGCCTTAAAACTTAATCATGTATTCTTCACACAGCATCGTATTCACACACTAAATTTTTGTCATTTGATTTCCTCACTGGCGCTGCAGTTTAAATGGTCAGCAGTGTATATGGATACATTTGTCTCTGTTCCTTTCCCGGGCGCATATGAATACGTACCAAGACACGAGCGAGAAATCTCAGAGCCGTGCCTGGGAATAGTCATCGGTGGGTGAGCGCGTCTGCCGGTACGACTTTCTCGTGGAGGGACCCGTCCTAACTCTTACGCAACGCGGCTTTTTCTTCTGTTTTGCTCGCCCGCTTTTGTGAGGCGAGCGGTTAGCCTTGTGGCCCCGTGTACACTCGCCTTTAGCGGCGGCTAATTGCGCCGGGCAAACGACGACCCACACGCGTGGAGACGCAGGCGGCGGGCGGCGGGCCGTGCAGTACACCGGCGCTCTGCGCTAGGTGCGGCCGTCCAGTAGGGTCTCCGGGCGCTCCCGCAACTGCGGCCTGGGCCGGTTCTGGAAGGACTTCGCTTTGGCTGTCTCACCGGATTACCCCAGAATGCCTTGTTCATTTTCCGTACCTTCATCTACAGGAGGTGGACAAAAATATGGAAACACCACGAACGCACTTACCGTGCCTTTTACGGCGCAGGAAATCTGCTGGCACGCAGAACATCTTCCAGTCGTCCCGGAATGGATAAATACAGGTCCTGTACGGTTTTCAACGGCATCTTACATCATTCATCCAGCAAAATAGAGGCTAATACAGGTAACGATGATGAAGGTGGGTAGCTATCACGCACTCCTCTCTCCGTAGTGTACCAAAAAGGCTCAGTAACACCGAGATCTGCTTACAGTGATGGACAGATGAGATCCGACAGTTCATCCTCGTGCTCACAAAACCAGTCAAGGAGGAGGATACGAGCTGTGTGAACTGGCCCTCTATCTTCTTGGGACATAGCATCACCATTGGGGAACAAATATTGTACAGTGGGATGGGCGCGATCACCAAAAGTTGTCATACAATCCTTGTCAGTAAAGCGACTTTGTAGAATAACATTTGATATTGTTGTTGTGGTCATCAGACCTGAGACTGGTTTGATGCAGCTCTCCATGCTACTCTATCCTGTGCAAGCTCCTTCATCTCCCAGTACTTACTGCAACCTACGTCCTTCTGAATCTGCTTAGTGTATTCATCTCTTGGTCTCCCTCTACGATTTTTACCCTCCACATTGCCCTCCAATACTAAATTTGTGATCCCTTGATGGCTCAGAATATGTCCTACCAACCAGTCCCTTCTTCTTGTCAAGTTATGCCACAAATTCCTATTCTCCCCATTTCTATTCAATACCTCCTCATTAGTTATGTGATCTACCCATCTAATCTTCAGCATTCTTCTGTAGCACCACATTTCGAAATCTCCTATTCTCTTCTTGTCCAAACTACTTATCGTCCATGTTTCACTTCCATACACTCCATACACTCCATACAAATACTTTCACAAACGACTTCCTGACACTTAAATCAATTCTCGATGTTAACAAATTTCTCTACTTCAGAAACGCTTTCCTTACCATTGCCAGTATACATTTTATATCCTCTCTACTTCGACCATCATCAGTTATTTTGCTACCCAAATAGCAAAAATCCTTTACTACTTTAAGTGTCTCATTTGCTAATCTAATTCCTTCAGCATCACCCGACTTAATTCGACTACATTCCATTATCCTCGTTTTGCTTTTGTTGATGTTCATCTAATATCCTCCTTTCAAGACACTGTCCATTCCATTCAACTGCTCTTCCAAGTCCTTTGCTGTCTCTGGCAGAATTACAATGTCATCGGCGAACCTCAAAGTTTTTATTTCTTCTCCATGGATTTTAATACCTACTCCGAACTATTCTTTTGTTTCCTTTACTGCTTGCTCAATATACAGATTGAATAACATTGGAGAGAGGCTACAACCCTGTCTCACTCCCTTCCCAACCGCTGCTTCCCTTTCGTGCCCCTCGACTCTTATAACTGCCATCCGGTTTCTGTACAAATTGTAAATAGCCTTTCGCTCCCTGTATTTTACCTCTGCCACCTTTAGAATTTGAAAGAGTTTATTACAGTCAACATTGTGAAAAGCTTTCTCTAAGTCTACAAATGCTAGAAACGTAGGTTTGCCTTTCCTTAATCTTTCTTCTAAGATAAGTCGTAATGTCAGTTTTGCCTCACGTGTTCCAATATTTTTACGGAATCCAAACTGATCTTCCCCAAGGTTGGCTTTTACTAGTTTTTCCATTCGTCTGTAAAGATTTGGTGTTAGTATTTTGCATCTGTGGCTTATTAAACTGATTGTTCGGTAATTTTCACACCTGACAACACCTGCTTTGTTTGGGATTGGAATTATTATATTGTTCTTGAACAACATAGGGCACATGAAATGCTAAGATATGGCTACCCGTATCATGACGAAACCCATGTTTCACTACTGGAATGGGTAGAAGTTGGTAACAGTGTGAACCAAGACTAATCCCACCAAACGGCTTCCTTCTAAAATTGGTTCAGATGGCTCTGAGCACCATGGGACTTAACATCTGAGGTCATCAGTCCTCTAGAACTTAGAACTACTTAAACCTAACCAACTTAAGGACATCTGACACATCCATGCCCGAGGCAGGATTCGAACCAGCGACCGTAGCGGCAGCGCGGTGCCGGACTGTAGCGCCTAGAACCGCTCGGCCACCCCGGCCGGCGCTTACTTCTATTACTCCATACTCTACGTTCTATGCCTTCGGCACCACATTTCCCTGTTATGGGTAGTTGCGTCACTCATGAGTAGTTTTGGAATTCCAACCCGCCGTGCGATTCCCTGCTTATGGAGCTCCCTTCGTGTTATTTTGATGCTGATAGGGTTCACGAGAGACCAAGAGATGAATACACTAAACAGATTCAGAAGAATGTAGGTTGCAGTAGGTACTGGGCGATGAAGAAGCTTGCACAGGGTAGAGTAGCATGGTGAGCTGTATCAAACCAGTCTCTGGACTGAAGACCACAACAACAACAACAGGGTTCAAGAGTGTGACATACAGAGCTGCAGTGACTTTTGACGGTTCGTCCTGTTATTTTTCGTCACAATCCTATTCAATGACCAACACTCAACACACGCCGGCCGGAGTGGCCAAGCGGTTCTAGGCGCTACAGTCTGGAACCGCGTGACTGCTACGGTCGCAGGTTCGAATCCTGCCTCGGGCATGGATGTGTGTGAAGTCCTTAGGTTAGTCAGGTTTAAGTAGTTCTATGCACTAGGGGACTGATGACCTCAGCAGTTAAGTCCCATAGTGCTCAGAGCCATTTCAACACACACTTTCGCCCGCAGTATGACTTACCGGTTGATGTTTCCCGCTTTCCCTGTATGCGGTACGTCCACACGATGGCTCTTCCATCGTGTGCAATCGCTGACGCGTGGAAAGGAAAGCGCATGCAAAAACAACAGTAGGTAACAGCAGTATGCATGCGAATTCTTGGGTTCACAGGTGGCTCCATCGTTCGAGTAGTCTCCTATGTATCCACTTCACTGCTCAGTAATCTGTGCTGCGTTTTTCGTGATGAAAGCTGACATAAAAAGAAAATACAAGGTGACTGAGGGTAAAACCGTATCTAAATAACGGTGGTACGAGAAATACAAGGCGACGTTCGACATTTTCGTTGTATTGTATGGTAACCGAGGACCTAGAAACGACGGAGAGGCTCCGTCCCCGCCGCAGCCGCAGTGGTCCGCAACCCCACGACGACTACCGTAGTCCACTTCACCCCTCCGCCGCCCCACAACGAACCCAGGGTTATTGTGCGGCTCGGCCCCCTGTGGACCCCCCCCCACCCCCACATACCCCGCCAGGGAATGTCTCACACCAGACGAGTGTAACCCCTATGTTTGCGCGCCGGCCGGAGTGGCCGAGCGGTTCTGGGCGCTACAGTCTGGAACCGCGCGACCGCTACGGTCGCAGGTTCGAATCCTGCCTCGGGCATGGATGTGTGTGATGTCCTTAGGTTAGTTAGGTTTAATTAGTTCTAAGTTCTAGGCGACTGATGACCTCAGAAGTTAAGTCGCATAGTGCTCAGAACCATTTGAACCATTTGAACCCTATGTTTGCGTGGTAGAGTAATGGTGGTGTACGCGTACGTGGAGAACTTGTTGGCGCAGCAATCTCCGACATAGTATAACTGAGGCGGAATAAGGGGAAACAGCCCGCATTCGCCGAGGCAGATGGAAAACCGCCTAAAAACCATCCACAGACTGGCCGGTTCACCGGACCTCGACACAAATCCGCCGGGCGCATTCGTGCCGGGCACCAGGCGCTCCTTCCCTCCCGGAAAGCCGTGCGTTAGACCGCACGGCCGACCGGGCGGGCTCAGAAAGAGGTAACTACGATATTTGAGATTTTCTGATTTGGAAACTGCAGCGATAAGGCTGGCAATAACATTTCATTAGCTAGCAACCGGCGACTGTGATACCAGTTTCAGTTATTTATTTCGCATTTCAAAACAGAGCGCTTCACCGATATTCTTGAAACTGAAAAACACTTAAGGGAGGTTTTTAGTCGTCTTGTGAAGTTTAATCCAGTTTCAGTAAGAAATTTGTATTTTATTTTATAAAAAGTTGTTCATCCATGTTCAGTTTAAAAGAGATTGCTTGTAGATTAACATACGCGTACTCGACAAATGTGATAGTGGCATAGACCCCAAAATCAGTATAAAGGAGGTTCTGTTTGCCAATTTGGTATATTTTGCATCATCAATATCCTTAATTTAAATTTCTAACAGTTTATTGAGTTCCACGCATCCCAACCTCCCTTTAATTCACATGACAGTCTCCTTAAGTGTTTTGCCATTAAATCGCCATGACATGAATTATTGTCCACAATTTTGTCTGCACTTTTCATAAATTTTTTAGACGTATTCTTCTGTATTTTCATACATCGAGACTTAATTTATTTTTTACAGTGAATTGATCGGAGACTTTTTCCCTAATTCTTGACGTTCAGTGCATCACATCTCAAGTTTTTATTCAAATAACATTTAGAAGAGGCTTCACAAATGGCTTACCTTTGTCTGTAATCATATATGAATTCAAACGTTCTTACTTTCGACATAAATCACCTGAACCGTCGCAAAACCAAGGGGGAGGGGTACTTTATCCCCACTTTCTGAAAATATTTCAATCTAGCCAGTTACTACATGTTTTAAAATTTTGACAAAAATATGTATTGTTTTTAATTAATTCTTCTACCAGATTCTACAAATGTTTTAAATTTTTCATCTAAACCTAACTCGATAATTTAAGTCATACTAGTAAATTTCACTTTGGACGATGACTGCCATATTCAATATTTTCAGGTTCAGGACCTTACTTGCACAGCTGTGTCTTAAAATGTATGTTGTGAGTAAAAGTGAACTAAAAATTAACGAAATTTTCAATTTTTAAATTTTTTGTGGTGGTCATAAAATCCCCCTGGCTTGGTATACACGTTACTAAACATGCGTTGATATTGCTAAAGGTGTGCTAAGATATTTTCAGGTTCTGGACCCCACTTACACATCATCACCTGTTTGTAATGCACACACATGTTCAAAATAAACAGAACACCTTGAACGACTGGAGACAGGACGTTCAGATTCACAGGAATGTACGTTAGCATGTTCTGCAGAAATGACAGGCATTTGAACCTTGTTGGCCCACGGGTTCAATGGCAATATTGATATCGTGACGCAACACCACCTACCGGCAAAATGTGCCTGAGGCTCACGTTGTCGCTGTAAACCGAAGGTAATGGGTCAGAGCGACTTGGAGACATTCAAGATGCCTCGCAGATGTATGCGCGAACCGTAACGTGAAATCGGTGAGTTTGAAAGAGGGCGCTTATTGGCATTAGAGATTGTGATATATCCATCGGGAAATTGCTGCTCGTGCGGACTGTGTGTTTCGGCAGTGCAACGGATGTATGCCGAATGACTCACGGAAGGCCGTAGAACACGACTAGATGGGTGAGGCCGCACCACCCAGACCCCCCTCCCCCCCCCCCCCCCCCGAGAAGATTGACACCTCATTCGAATAGCATTGCAGGACCTGCGTCCTCCTCTTCTGGCGCAACAGTGGTACAGTGTAACACATCGTACACTATCAGGGGTGACAGTCGGTCGCCGTTTATTACGGCATGGATTGCATGCACGTCGTCCACTTCTCCACCTACCTTTGACGAATGTGGAGAAACATTTTAGGCGGCAATGGTGTATGGGAAGACGTCACTGGGGACAGGAATGGCATTGGATAGTGTTTCCGGATGAATCAAGGTTCTGTTTGTTTGAAAATGATGGCCACGTTTTCGCCCGCCGCACACAGGGGGATCGGCGTCACAATGACTGCATTCGCACAAGACATACAGCGCCAACTCAAAGACTTATGGCATGGGGTACAACCACAAATCACAGTTGGTGTGTGTCCAGAGCACTGTGATCAGTGTGATCTATGTGAATGACAACCTGCGACCCATACCCTTTCTGCGCAAAACCCCAGGCGCTATTTTTCAGCATGGCAATGCACGACCACATGTTGCTGCCTTCTTGGTGTCACAGGAAGACAGCCTTTTGCCCTCGCCCACCAGATCACCGGACCTGTCGCCACCCGAAAATTTATGGGATATGGTGGACTGACACGTGCAGCGCTGTGAACCAGTCCCAACCACCACAGACGAACTTTGAAACCAGGTGATTACAGCTTGTATGGCTATACCACAGAAAGCCATTCGCACCTTACACGCGTCGATGCCATCACGCACTTAACAAGTTATGAGGGGCCCATGGCGAGGTCTGCGCCTACTAGGCAACAGGACACAAGCTGAATCGAGGTGACTGAAATCCTAATCATTTCTGCAGAACATACTAATGTACATGTCCCGTCAATGTCCTTCAAGGTGTTCTGCTTTTTTTCTGAACATGAATCAATGCCGTTAATTCAAGTCAACAACAATTAACGAATTTGCTTTTTAACTTTTTTTGGGCGGGCATAAAGTACCTCGCTTGGCAATGCGCGTTATGGAATATGTGTTGGTGTTGCTAGAGCATATGTATGTGTGTGCCTTGATAGCTTAAATGTGAATGCACAACAGGGACCATGCCTCTTGCAGGAATACAGGACTCGTGCGAGCAGGTGGGTGAATGGCGAATGGACAGTGGATGCCACAGGCGTGTGACAGGTTCAGAATTGGGGTCTCATGAGCAGTGTATTCCGATGGCTGAGGCTCGCATTAAGCGGGAGCTTCGGGTACGAATCCCCGTCCGGCACACATTTTCAACATTTACCATCGAATTATTTGGATGTTCGATTGCAGCTGGAGCCGGTCCCTCTTTTGAAATTTGATATTTACGGCCACTGTATCAAACAACATGTTGGACATGTCCGAGAGAACAGACACGACATACACGTATATGTAGTTCACCTTAGGAATTTCCATAACTTGTAAAGCTGAAGTTAGGAATCACTGCTATAGTTTACACCACTGAGTATGCACCATGACTGATACTAAGTTTGGTACATAAAACATAATCATTAATTCAGCTTAAGATGTACCGAAAAAATTTGAAGCTAATTCCTAAGATTGAAGGCTGTCGCGTCAGCACGAAGCACCATCGTCGTTTATGAAGATTGCTACAACATTGTAATTAACTTTGTATCATTAGAGACTCGGTAGAAACTGTCTCCTTTCTTTGATTTATTGGCCTCCGGACATAACCCATAAAGTCAGTCACCATATCTTTTTCCTAGTTATACTTGTGGTTCACACTATAGAGGAGCGTTTTTTCGTGTGTGTTTGTTGGCCTTCGAATGCACCCATACAACCAGACCAAACATACAACGTTTTATGCAGTAAAAAAAAACTTGAGTTATATGGTGAATAATGCAAAAAATACATTCACTCTTTAAGTTAACAATGAGATTTCACACACACACACACGTGCGAGCGTGCGCGACAGAATCGAAACTTAACAGCTACAATTTAATTTCTGCTTTTAAAGCAGATACCTTTACTAATACATTAATATCTCAATTCTTCGTGCACAAGAGGATTATCACATGAAGAGGAAGCGGTTGAGCATACGGACCAGCTCCGTAATCAGGCAGTCGGACTAAGTTCTTTATCGACGAAGTCCGAATAGGAGTTCCTCTCAGTCAGTATGACGACGGTATAAGGTATGGTAACAGAGAGGAGCCTATGAAGATGTTGTCGGCAGTAGCCGTGGCTGAATTTCAAACTGGCAATGATCCTTACAAACTGCCGCGGGTTTCTAGGCTAGCTAAGCTGAAACTATGATCTCCCTATGTACAATACCAGTGGGCCTTCGAAAAATGCGGATGTATTCTCTTGTATCAGTTGTTCCTGTGTAGAACTGTAGTTTGACATGCACATTACAGTCACTTGTAGTGAAGCCTCTAACATAACAGGGTATAATTACTCACAAAGCAATTATTGTGTAAACCACCCTAATAAGGAAAGATTATTTTCAGACAGGATAATTACTTACTGCTTTATGTATCTGAAACCTTCTATATATCTTTGTTTGGCTCTCTACTAGGAAGTGTATAGTTTTCTGTATATGGTTATATCGTTAGACTCTAAAGAAGTTTGCACGTTATTTGGAAGTTCGTTTCCAGCCGACACCAATTCCTGCAGCAATTCATTTGTTTGTGATGTCTTCTGATGCATTTAAAAACATGATAATATTTTATTCGGTGCCGTAATCACAGTAGGGAGGTGGGAAGATGCTGAATCTATACTGAGGAACGTTCAGTAAGTAATGTAACACTTTTTTTCCCCTCAAAGCAGGTTGATTTCATTTAGGACTCCAATACGCAATAGTATCCCTCACTCATTTTTCTACAAAACGCTATTTTTCAACATAATATACGTTTAATGTGACGGCCATATGCGTCATTACTGGATTACTTGTAGGATCTGTATGCACGCGTGGTACCACCCTACTGGTCGACACTGGAGCTAATGTCTTGCTAAATCAGAAACTTCCCCATCATCCACGTACTGCGGAGTGTATGCTTCGTTGGACCAAATAGATGGAAGTCGGAAGTTGTGAGATACAGGCTTTAGGGTGGATGAAGAAGAGCAGTCTAATGAAGTTTTTATGAGCTCTCCTCGGGTTCACATATTTGTCTGAAGCCTTGAGTTCAAATGGTTCAAATGGCTCTAAGCACTATGGCACTTAACATCTGAGATCATCAGTCCTCTAGACTTAGGTCTACTTAATCCTAACCAACCTAAGGACATCACAAACAGCGATGCCCGAGGCAGGATTCGAACCTGCGACTGTAGCAGCGGAGTGGTTCTGGACTGAAGCGCCTAGGACCGTTCGGCCACAGCGGCCGGCGAAGCCTTGAGCTGTGATGGAGAAGGCAAAGTTTGTTTGCAATTTTATGGCGACGAATACGCTGAAGTCGTTTCATCAATTTCCTGTGGGTGGCACAATACACTTCAGAGTTGATTTTTGCACCATATGGGAGGACATCAAACAGAATAACCCATCCAGAATCCCAGAAGACCGTCGCTATGACTTCAACGGCGGAGGGTGCGGTTTTGAACTTCTCCTTCCTACTCCGCCATATGGACTGCTGTTTTGTTTCCGGTTCAAAGTGATGAACCCATGTTTCGTCACCTGTAAAGATGTTCGACAGAAACTGATCGCGATCAACCTCGTAACGCGCAATCAATTCCGCACGAATGGTCCTCCGTTGTTTTTTATCGTCTTCTGTTTGGCGGCGAGGAATGCAGTGGGCACACGCCTTTGAGTACCATAACTGGTGAACGAATGTGTCAGTACCGTCAACAGAGACGTCCAGTTGGGCAGCGAGGTGTTTGACTGTGACCGGTAACTTACCTCGAATGAGAGTGTCCGCACGTTCCAGCACTGCAGCAATCAGCTGTATGCGGACGATCGTCACGTGGGAGACTGGACAGGTTTGCACGACCTTATTGCGATGACGACAGGCGCCTCGCCCAGCAACTCATCGTGCTTTTCTTTTGTGCCAGATCTCCGTCGACATTCTGCAAGCAGCTATCAATATCTGCGATGCAGCGGTTTTCCGCCAGAAGAAACACTCTCCCTGGAACGACCTTCGTTACAGATGCCACTTTGAAGGCTACATATAGCGCTGGTACCCATCGAAACTTCATGAAACTATCGGGGCTGAAGCGGGAATGTTCCATACTAGAAATTTCGTATTTTATCAGCCGAAATTGGCCGAGCAATATAATGGGTTGCATTATCTATTGGACGCCCCTCGTACTCTACGTTTTGTAACCTCCTACCTCGTTCTCCCTCTTCCACTTCTCCATTCTGGCAGACGAACAGAATACTAAATATAAGACACGATATTGACACTTGGTAATTTCTGTTGAAAATTACTTTTATCATAGTTAGAATGTTTTAGTATATGAGGGACCACTACTGCAAAAACCCATCGCCGTACTTTCATATGACAATTGCAGCTTGACACTCCATTGGTTTCTAATTGTTGTGTATATAGTTCCGCGTAGTCAGCGCGTACACAACTTTCCCACTAGAGCGCGCCCCGCTAAGCACAACGTCGCAGGCACAGCGCTCGTCCGTCTCCGCACTACGAGATGGCGCTGCTTTAGAGACAGACCAAATTCTGCTTCCGCCGATCCGCGTATTAATATGTAACGCAGCCATTGAGATTGCTGCTAACGTAGAACCTTTTCTCCTCGTGGATCACACTTGTGCAGTGATACATGAACGCGCGAGGTATTATAATGAGTGTACAGACCTCCGATTGGTCAGTCTGCATTTGTCTGCAGCAATCTATAGTCAAGTTTCAGTCTGCACCTAAGAAGATTATCATATTCCTGTACATAGCCATGAAGATAACTGTATAGACACTTTGTCAAGTATCAGAGATATGTGAGAATAAGATTAACGTACCAAGACCAAAGTAACTTCAGATTGTCAATTGTAAATAGCATTCAGAATCAAATTACGTAATGTTTATGCTTGTTATTATATTAATAAATGTGTATGAAAATTAATCAAGTTCTGTTTAAAGTTGGTCACCATCAATCTGCTACTCTAAGCGTGCAAGTGACATTTCTATCGTCTGACCTAAAGGCAGAAGATAAACACGCCACGATAAGACCACGAGACATATTGCTGACACTCGCCTACTTCGTTAGAGCGACAAGTCAAATAGTCTGATGGTGTGTGTACCGAAGGTCTTACAGTACGCACACCACACTAATTTAAGTCCTGGTAGTACAAAGAGGCGGTGGAAGATGTATTTGGTTAATCTGGAGTACACCACTTCTGTAGCCCAAATATCGATTTCTTCATAGTTTTTAATTCCAACGTGACTCTTCACCCAGAACAAAATGATTGTCTCGAAGTCTTCTATGCTTCTTGTAAGATGTGTTCCAAGAGATAATTGCTTTTGTTGTTGTTACTACGATGATCTGACAGCACCAACGGCGATCATTACTCTGATAACATCATAAGCCGCTCTTTTGGCATAACTGAGTTCCTCTAGGATTACAGTTGTGGTATCGATAGCTACGATGCCACGGCGTAGGTAAAAGTTCTTAGGTTGGCACTCCGACACCGACACCGACGACAGCGCCCTCTAGCCGGCGCTGTGCAGCTCTACGGACGCCGCTCCATATTCAGCCCATTTGATTCCGAGTAGACGACCAAGCAACATTGTTTCTATTTCATTGTGGGCGAGCCCCTACAGATTTTGCTTGTGTAACTTTTGTGAGCTTTAATACGTCCGGCTTCGCACCTACGTGCTCCTCAGTGCAAAGTTATGTATTCATATTCTTCCTAAAGTACAGGTGATTTAAATTTAAATGCAGTACCGAAGCATTTCACCTTTTCCTGCTCCTACTCACTTCCTATATTCGATCCACCCTTCAGTTTACAGGAGCAGACCCATGCGCCGCCTTCCAGGTGGGATACATAAACAGTGAATTCAGCTATAAGAATGAAGGCTGTTGTAGAAACTGTTGGTTGTTCAATTTCCCGCTGGACTATTCGTATCCTCATCTTCCCTCGACTCATTCAATATTTTTATATGTTAATTATTTTGTGGGTTGAACACAGTTATCGAAGGACCTAAAATTTGAGTGGTGCACCGTACTGAATCTATTACCAGCCGAGCTCATCTGGCTGGTTTCGACGAACGATCATCCTTAACTGTGTTGCCAGGATGTAGATAGCTCACCGCCATTTGAAGAATTACCGGGGCTATAAGTAGTGCTTCGCGTACCAGTGCATTCATGTTGCAGTTTCCAGCAAGACAATACGTGACCATATTCCATGAGAATAATCAGGAGTGTAACTGCAGTATTGCTACATTCTTCTAGTTCCTTTACCACCTGACCTTTCTTGGCAAATACGAATGCCTCAGACCAACTGGCACTCCTCCATCAGCGACCTCACGATGTCAAGGATTTAGTGATGAGCTCACAGCAAATATGGGAGGACACGTCACAGTCTACCACCCAAACCCTCTATGGTTAGATATGTTCCTGATTCACATCCTGATCTTAACGGAGAGGTGACCAGAGAACCTTTTTCCTACAAGACCTATCTGTAATTCTGTGTTTCCCTTTCAAAAGAACCCAAAAATCGTTCTAAGAAATCTTGTGGTATCCCGAGAGACAATCACCAAAAACTGTAGAAAATTTTAAAGGGAAAAGGCAAGGCGTGGCCTTACACGCAGGCGACGAGAGTCGTGAGATACCTCCTAACATCGTGTCAGACCGCCTCCCGCCCGGTGTAGTGCAGCAACTAGACGTGCCATGGAGTCAACAAGTCGGTGGAAGTCTCCTGCAGAAATGCTGAGCCATGTTGCCTCTATAGCCGTCCATAATTGCAGAAGTGTTGCTGGCGCAGGATTTTGTGCACGAACTGACCTCTCGATCATGCCCCATAAGCGTTCAATAGGATTCATATCTAGCCATTTGGGAGGCCAAATAATTCGCTCGAACTTTCCTGAATGTTCTTACAACCAACCGCGAACAACTGCGGCCTAGTGACATGGCGCATTGTCATCCGTAAGAGTACCATCGCTTTTTGGGAAAATGAAGTCCATGAACGACTGCAAATGGTCTACAGGTAGCCGAATACAACCATTGCCAATCAATTATATGTTCAGCTGTACCAGAGGAACCAGCTTCCGCAGTGCCTTATTGACAACCTGGGTTCATGGCTTTGTGGGCTCTGCGCCACACTCGAATCCTACCACCAGCTCTTACCACCTGCAATCGGAACTCATCTGACCATCGTCTAGAGTCCAACTGATGTGGTCATGAGTCCAGGAGAGGCGCTGCAGGCGACGTCATGCTATTAGAAAAGGCACTCGCTCTGATCGCTGCCATAGTGCGTTAATGCCAAATTCCACCTCGCTGTCCTAACGGATACGTTCGTCATACGCCCCACATTGATTTCTACCGTTATTTCTCGCAGTGTTGCTTGCCTGTTAGCACTGAGAATTATACGCAAACGCCACTGCCTTTGGTTGTTTCGTGAAGGTCGTCGGCCACTGCCTTGTCTGTTGTTAGAGGCAATGCTTGAAATTTGGTATTCTTACACACTCTTGACAATATGGATCTCGGAGTATTGAATTCCCTGACGATTTCCGAAACTGAATGTCCGATGCACCCAGCTCCAACTACCATTCCGTGTTCAGAGTCTAGTAATTCTCGTCGTACGGCCGTAATCACGTCCGTCAACGCCCTTTTATGCCCTGTGTACGCGATACAACCGCCATCTGTCAATGTGCACATCAATATCGCATGACTTTTGCCATTTCACTGTAATTTATCATCGATGGTCTCATAATTTTGTGAAGCGATCGTACGATTTAGACACACCATGGCAAAAACAGAAATCAGAATGACCGAGCGAAGATCTGAATGCCGTACCTCCTGAATAAGTGTCTGGCAGTTAACCTCTATATTACCTCGTTATACAGGGTGTATCGTAATTAATGGCGTAAACGCATATAGTTGAAAGTACACGATACTAGAAGCAAAAAGGTCTCAGTAAACATAGGGCCGAAAATGCATACCGTAAGAGCTACGAGCAATTTTTCATGTTCGATGCTGTGAAGCAAATCTCTCCTACTGCAAGCTCTTTGCTTTCCATATTTTGGGTAGTGATAATATGGACCAAAACAAGAAAAAAATGTCCAGTAAACATGTGCTCTAAAACGCATACCCTAAGAGTTACGAGCATTGTTTATCTGCGGTACTTTGGAACAAAACTCTTCTAATGGACAAGTGCTCATAACTTTTAAGGTATGTACATGTTTACTGGACATTTTTTTCTTGTTTGGGCCATATTATCACTTCAAAAAATATGGAAAGCAAAGAGCTTGCAGTAGAAGAGATCTGCTTCACAGTATCTATGATGAAAAATTGCTCTTAGCTCTTAAGGTATGCATTTTCGGCCCTATGTTTACTGAGACTTTTTTGCTTCTAGTATCGTGTACTATCAACTGAATGCGTTTACGCCATTCATTATGATACACCCTGTATAATACATTAGAATTTTAAGTGCAGTATGAGCAGTAGAGTTATCATTAAAAACACAAGCCTCAGCCTAAGTAATGTGTCCTCATTAGTAAAAGGTTTCTTGTACAGTATTCTCGTTGGTGCCTGAGTAGTAATAGCGTTTTTTACAAGTTGTAAATCGTTACCGAAACCATCCCACGTACAAAAGCTTAAGAGACGGGCGTTTCTGAAAAAGGACTTTTGCCTCGTTAACTGTGGACAGATATGGACAAAAAAAATCAAAGGATTCACTGAGAATGTCGACGCAGCACTTGAAGCTGTCATTACGGCAGTCAAGGCGTTATTCTTGAGCTGAGGTCGTAATAATGTGTGAGGCAACGTCGCGATTAATGGCGCGTGATAGGACCGGAATACTGTTGAAAGTTAAAGCTATTCTAGAAGAGAAAAATCGCAGTAAGAGTTCTGTGGCCATTAAGCATTATAAATGGTTTTGCGAGGAAGGAACTTGAAGATTCTATCGGCTCATGTGCAACCCGGAATGTTGATATGTAGAACGATTTCCCCGATGCTGTAAAGAGTCTCTCATAAAATCAACATTTACTGAGCACGTGGGTTACTACAACATGTTCAGTTCATGCAAGACCTCAGTCGAGAAAAAATCCAGAGTATAGTCACCAGTGGAAAAATGCTCCTATTGTAGCACAAAAAAGCCAAAAAATTCTCTTGTTTAAATGACTGACTGAAAAATGATGTACCACCTGCCTCTTTCTACGTTCCCCAGCACCTTAAAAATTTTCATAAATATTTTGGCATGAGAACATACTCGTACACATTTTTAAATGCAACTCACCTCTCTCTCCCAAAAGACCCCCCTAACTATAACTCTCTCACACGCTTGTAAGTCGCTCATCCCCATACATTCCCACTTGCCCATTCTCACTCACTCATTCAGTTCAATTCATGGTGATTACCTCTTTGCGTCTCTGTCTCCTATCTCACAGCCACAGCCTCCTTTGTTCTGTCCTACTACTAGTGTTTCCTCTTACTGTCACTGTCAGGCTCTTGCTCTCTCTTACTGTTACTATCTCATTCATTCTTTCCCATTGCTCAGGTCTCTTCTCACTGTCGTTATCTCTCTCTTTTCCTCGTTGTCATTGTTACAGACTCTTATCTCTCACTGTCACTTCCTCTCACCCATTTCCAGTTCCTTTTCCTCTTTATTTCAATACCACTGGCACTGCCTCCCTCACTCATCTTCTAGCACTGTTCTGTTACTGTCAACTACGTTCCACTGTCACTGTGGCCCTCTCTTTCTCTCATACTGTCACCGCCTCCTTCGCTCTTTCTGTACCATAACCACTGCTACTGTCTTCCAGTATTTTTCACTTTTCCATCTCTTTCCCACTCCCACTGTCTCCCTCTCTCAGCAGAAGAAAGCGCGAATATATTTGCATGGCAACATTTTTAAAAGTGCTCAGAAAAGTAGACTGAGGCAGCTAGTATACAACCTTTCAGTCAGAGTCTTTTAAACAGGAGCATATTCGTCTCTTTAGGGCTCTATGGAAGCATTTTTCCATTTGTTCCCTTTTTTCCCCTCACACAGCAGAGCATATTATTGTATGAAAAGTATTTAATGTGTCCGTAAAATTTTGATGGTTTACTTATGAAGGATTGAAATAATGCAAAACTATATATTTTACACCTCAGGCCGGATTTTACGTGCACAAAAAATTTACTTGTTTTTCAGTACTACTAATGGGTTTCACAAAACTCTTATGATGATAAAGGAGACACTTTGCAGCATATTTTTCCGTGATACGTCACATTCTTAACTACGTTTTCGCTACACACGAGATTTTACCCGCGTATTTTGCGTGTATCGGTAGAGTAAGAGTGAATCTCTGTATCTCGAAAATGGACGAAGATATCAAGAAAATTTTTGAGGTAGTTCGAGGTGGGGATCACAGCAATGTGACGTAAAAATTTCAGCGTTTGCTATGCATGGAAATATTGAAATCTGCAGCTCGGTTTTGGTACAAAACAATGGGAAATAATCTTTTTTTTTTCTTTTTCTAAGTAACCGCCTATGAGCTAATGGTACCTCTGTAAGCTCCTTAAGGCCCACCGTAGACTATATCAAATGTAAAAAGAACCAACCGATATACTCCTTTTGCCTAAACAGGAGGAAGAGTGTAAGATTCGTACTATGACCAAGTAATGTAGGATAGTAGCACTAAAACGACCCTTCTGTTATATATACGAATGGTGCCAAGCCCAAGGCTATCCGGAACACTTGACCCTACCTTTCTATCACCAAACTAAATCGATGTATGAGCCCCAGAAAAATCCTGTTTTTTATGCAAGGCTTAGGAGTAGTAGGGTAGTGGGGGTGTCAGCCCAATTTTGATATCAAATTGATATGTAAATTAATTAAATTGATCAATTAATCACCCCCGCCCCCGCACACACACGTCCTCTGCCACCCCCGACCATGCCCACCCCCGCCCCCACATGACGTCACGTGTTTTCTCAGCTGTATGTGTGCCCTGCCTCCTCCACCCACACCCCCTCCCCACCCCCACTCCCACCAACCTATCCTATTGGCGGGAATTTCTAATTTAGGCGGGAACTTCGAATTTTCGTGGGAATTTCTTTGTCCCAGGGCTGTGCTGACATCCCAACCCGCCCCTCCACCCGGGAATTAGCAGGAAGTTAAAATTGGTGGTATCATTCAGGGACTCAAACCGTGGTCCTCCTGGGTGGAAAGTCTAAGTGCAACCCTCTTAACACAATTAAACCACCAGAGGCACTTGGAATTGACAGGAAATTAAAAATGGTTGTGCCCTTTATGGGACTCTAACCCTGAGGCAATACTGACCGTAACGACTTATCTTAGAAGGAAGATTAAGGAAAGGCATACCTACGTTTCTAGCATTTGTAGACTTAGAGAAAGCTTTTGACAATGTTAACTGGAATACTCTCTTTCAAATTCTGAAGGTGGCAGGGATAAAATACAGGGAGCGAAAGGCTATTTACAATTTGTACAGAAACCAGATGGCAGTTATAAGAGTCGAGGGGCATGAAAGGGAAGCAGTGGTTGGGAAAGGAGTGAGACAGGGTTGTAGCCTCCCCCCAATGTTATTCAATCTGTATATTGAGCAAGTAGTAAAGGAAACAAAAGAAAAATTCGGAGTAGGTATTAAAATTCATGGAGAAGAAGTAAAAACTTTGAGGTTCACCGATGACATTGTAATTCTGTCAGAGACAGCAAAGGACTTGGAAGAGTAGTTAAACGGAATGGACAGTGTCTTGAAAGGAGGATATAAGATGAACATCAACAAAAGCAAAACGAGGATAATGGAATGTAGTCGAATTAAGTCGGGTGATGCTGAGGGAATTAGATTAGGAAATGAGACACTTATAGTAGTAAAGGAGTTTTGCTATTTAGGGAGTAAAATAACTGATGATGGTCGAAGTAGAGAGGATATAAAATGTAGACTGGCAACGGCAAAGAAAGCGTTTCTGAATAAGAGAAATTTGTTATCATCGAGTATAGATTTAAGTGTCCGGAAGTCGTTTCTGAAATTATTTGTAAGAAATGTAGCCATGTATGGAAGTGAAACATGGACGATAAATAGTTTAGACAAGAAGAGAATAGAAGCTTTCGAAATGTGGTGCTACAGAAGAATGCTGAAGATTAGATGGGTAGATCACTTAACTAATGAGGAGGTATTGAATAGAATTGGAGAGAAGAGGAGTTTGTGGCACTACTTGACTAGAAGAAGGGACCGGTTGGTAGGACATGTTTTGAGGCATCAAGGGATCACATATTTAGCATTGGAGGGCAGCGTGGAGGGTAAAAATGGGAGACCAAGAGATGAATCCAGTAAGCAGATTCGGAAGGATGTAGGTTGCAGTAAGTAGAGGGAGATGAAGAAGCTTGCACAGGTCAGAGTAGCATGGATAGTTGCATCAAACCAGTCTCAGGACTGAAGACCACAACGACAACTACACCCATGATTCCACTGGATGGAAAGCCCAAGTGCACCTCCAACACATGTAAACTGTCCAGATGCAGGAGAGGAAGGTTAGGTTAGCCTAATTTATTTTTTTGGGTCGGGAAACTAAAGCAAATATCGATCCAAATTACGTAATTAATCACAAAGGTTGGTCCTAATTTCACAACTGTATGCACATCGCTGCACAAGGAAGGCATAAAATCGCGATACAGCCCAAAAACTGACGATACCATACAACTGGTGTTATGCTGCAGGGAAAAAATTTCGCAGTACCACTCAAAACCAGCGACTGAAACACTCAAACTCTACCCTACACCTACAAACTGGTGGGAAAAAGGTTTAAATGGCTCTGAGCACTATGGGACTTAACTTCTGAAGTCATCAGTCCCCTAGAACCTAGAACTACTTAAACCTAACTAACCTAAGGACATCACACACATCCAAGCCCGAGGCAGGATTCGAACCTGGGACCGTAGCGGTCTCGCGGTTCCAGACTGTAGCGCCTAGAACCGCTCGGTTACTCCGGCCGGTGCGGGAAAAAGGCCGAGGTGTAAGGTACTACCTTTATTCTTTTTGGAGGGAAATATGTTCAACTGATGACACGCTGCTGTTGGCCAGAGAGGACTTTAAAATGTGTATTACCTGTAATCATGCAGTATCTATCGCTGTTTGGCGTCAGAGTTCGCTACAAATGCCTGCTTAAAAACCATTCTGCGGCCCAGGTAATCGAAGCCAATACTCACTGTCACAGCTGACGGAAAAAATGCATCACACTTCTAATTACACTTCGAAATTGTGAAAGAACCAGCACTCATAATGAACGGGTCATAATGCAACACATGCACTGAGGAAAATCAAGGTCCTAAAAGACTACCGAGGAGGTGGTAGTTGAACGTGCGTTCTCCTTGATACACAATCACAAACTGCCGAAAATCGAGGCCCACTCCCCTCACTCCCTCCATCCTCGTGCAGGATGGATGGATGGAGGGAGGGAGCTACTTCACCAGCAGCATCTGGCACATGATGGCCGCTGTCCGCCTTGAGTTGATGGTTATTCACCGACACAAAAGCTGGTATAATTAACTAGACAATAGGAGATAAAAGAATGGCGGTCCCAGATGCAACTTGTTCGTCTAAAGTATAGTGACACATCCACCCCTAATGGTTAGGGGCAGCACCTGCGGTGACGACCTGACACAGACTAGGCAGGTCCCCAACACCTTCAATAGGCCTCTCGTTCTGTGATGGGAAAACACTTTTATTTAACATCAGCAATTCTCTCTTGCAATATGTTAAAAGTCAATCTCGGAATGACCAGAACCGTTTGGGAAACAATGAAATTCTGGAGAACTGTCCAGCTGGCTGCCCGCACTCAGCTTTCCACCAGCTGCCCGCTCCTTAAGACGATGACCCTATGCCTGAACAAAAATGTGTATAGTCGCTAAAAAAATATGGGTAAAAGGACGGCTGACCACCAAAGTGCAACTTGTTTGTGTAAAATATAGCCACACATCCCCCAAACACTGGTTCTCCTAGAAAGAAGGCGGTTGTGTCCAGCGCCCTTTTCTGTTTTTCTTACGACCCTCGTACAGCTGCAGGCTCTCCGTGGCACAAGTGAAATGCACCATGCCTTCAGACGGCCTCCCTTGACAACACAAAAGGGAAATTAAGTAGCGTAACCCCACCCATCCGTAGGACACTCCAGATGGGACAATGGGAGAGCCACGGCCTTGTAGGGAAGTCACTCGCCGTTCTGCCCTGGACTATTTAACGTCAACTTGACTCCTCTAATAAAGCAACAAATAAAAAAAGGAAAAAAAACGTTCACGACGATAGTAAATGACCCATTTCCACAAAAATAGACAAGTCCATTATCATTTAGTTTTATCAGCAAAATCGGTATCGTTTTTACACTCGACTGCAGTCGCATCTCATAATTCAGTGACGTCCAGCGAAGTGTACTGCCACCGATCACAAATCATCAGCGGAGGCATACCCAACCTGCGTAAAACCAGGAAAAAAAACTTCGACTATTTTGATCCCAAAACTACCGATCACCGCAGAATTTCCTCGTTAATTCGAAATTAAAGTGATCATGAGAGTCAGTTTGCATAGCGAGTATTTTTTTTTTATTTTCTGTAGGTGGATTACACTCAACGGGTAGTTCAAATGAGAATCCGTGGGGGGAACACGATGTTCTTTTCCAGGAACACTATTGGGAAATGACATTTGAAGCTGACCGCAGAGGGATCTACAGCGCACAACATACATTTCGCGTAAGTACCGAGCTATTTAAAATACGATCGTCACGACTGCGTTTCCGTCACACTTCAAAAAAAGCTGTCTTGAGTCCACAGGTACACACACGAGTCACTGTTAGTGTAATACTTTATTCTGGAAATGCTGTCTGCAATTTGGAATCAAGTCTATCCATTCAACCACTTGGGCTGGATCCTGTCTAGACATCTTTTAATGATTACAGCCACTGTTGAATCATATTCGTGGCACTCTCATACCTCGAAGTGAGTCACCTGTTCCAAACCTATCTGCTAAGGAAACCGTACAGCAGAAACTCCAGGACTGTTTTTTAGACAGTTTCTCTGTGTCTTCTAACTGCACCTAAGTTTATGCCCCCGCTATCAATGCAGCTTAGTCTATGTGCTCATCCCAATTTACGTGCGACCTGTATGGAAGGCAGAGAACACTATATGTAAGACCTTCTGCATCTTGTAGGGAAACAGGACGAGCTGAGTTAATGCGACAGGAGCGCATGTTGGCCACTTAATAGAAATGCGAACATGATGTCACATCTCCTCCAACCGTGTACAGTGTGTAAGACCAGCGCCAAACGAAGCTTTCCACTGCAACAAGAGGTAGTAGGAGGGATAGTACAAGCAGTTACGGTCGTGTTTCTTGTTGGGAAAATTAGGTAGACTAAACATCATACATGGCATGGAGGAAGGACGAAGATTTTGTGTCACATCTCCAAACTAAATACAGATAGTCCAAAGGAGATTTGTGTCTCTCAGGGTGCATTCATGTCTATCGCCCAAACATTTGTGTTTATCCTATTAAATATACAGGTATAGGATCATTGGAGCAGGTGCTTCACGATCGAAGTCGCTTCCACAGACGGGCGTAAAGTTTCATCACCTGAACTGTAGTATGACCATATGAAACAGATTATCAGTCACATGATAGGGGCCCTGTTTTGCTCTTTCATAAGCTGTTTAATACATTGTTTTTTTTTAGTTGTAACAAATCCAATCAGTGTACACTACCATACACTTCGTTTGTTCTACTATGACTTAGAAACCAGTTCAGCTGCTGCTAAACCGACATTAAGAGGATTCGCCTCAGGCTCTCACAGAAGACTGAACATCGCATGGCATAAACTGTACAGCTACCACACCAAGGCTGGTAGAAATAAAACACACTTGCGATGTTCCTCATTGACAAAAATGTGGAAGATATCGCAACATATGGAAACTGGAAGGGTCTGCGGTATTGTAGAGCGCTTCCAACAGCTATTCGAGGTGATTACCTGTACAGTTCATCTCATCCTCCCACTAAAACGGTAGTGGATGTCTCGGTGCTCCGTTTCGAAAAGCATGGTTCCTTCATTTTGCAGTCATGTACATGATTACTGTTCCGGTTTGACCATCGCCGGAAGGTGCTGATCGCAACACGCTCGAGGTAGCACAAATAAAAAGAGGTACTGGTGAAAAAAAATAAAAATAAAAATATGTGTATGGTATCGCAGCATGTGTATATAGGACGAGTCTGTAGCAATGAGGAACGCTTCCATACTGCTGTATTAAGGTGATGACCTCCACATTTAATCCCATGTTCCACAGCGACTAGTAGCAGATATCCAGTGTTCCGTCAAGGTTCCCTCCATCTCAACAGAGTGGTGTTATGCGCTAATCAACAGCGTATCCAGTGCACGGCCGGGGTTGGAAAGACGCAACTGATATGGAGCGATGTGCTGTAATACATATTGTAGTTGATAGCGAGATCAGTTTTAGCAATTTTACCCAGAAGCCGGAGAGAGCAATATCCACCACATTTTGCAACCTGTTTAGAAACAGAATAAGCTGAGTTAAGGCTACAGGAGAGTGTTTTGAACACTCGGTGGAAGTGGAAACATGTCGTAGATCCACCACCCGAGTACGATGTGTAAGGTCAGCATCAAATGAAGCCTGTTCCTGCATCACGATCACAGTATGTACAGTTACAATGCTGCTTCTTGCTGGGGAAATTAGGAAGACTCAACATCGAAGCAGGTTTCCGTGTTCCAAAATTGGGTGTAAATGTAGTACAGCTGCCAACATCTAGCGCAAATGCACTATTTTTCTGGTCGGGCGGTATATTATAGCACTGTACTCGAATGCAACCAGTCACCTCCAACCGCATATTATACAGTTGCAGCACGTTTACTCTGTTTTCTGTATGTCTGGGAGCCATCCGCGACTCAAACACATAACAGACATACAGAAAACAGAGCAAACGCACTGCAAATGTGGTATTGCAAGACGTATGCTTTGCCGGCGATGGGCGAGGCATGACAGAATCTCTGACCAGAGTTGTTGCTTGTCGCTAGTCTGCGCTTGACTGCGCGAGTCGACAGTAGTAGTCGGTCGGCTTTAGTAGCGAGTGGACAGTAGTAGTCTGGTGGAGTCGGCATGCGTCGGCGGTGTGCTCTGCTCGCGACTCTGGTCAGGACTCTGGAGGATGATTATTGTTGTAGAAGGTAAAGAAGCAGCCTTGCGCATATTTAATAATGTATGTTAATTGTAATTTAATTTGTTCAGAAAAAATGCCCGAATAATAATTTTTATAATATAAAGTAACTCTTTTAAAGAAAAGCATTCATTTCAATTTAAAGAATTTTTCCAATGCATTATCATTGCTTCCAAGAATAAAAAAAAATATACGCCAGCATTGCACGAAGCTGTGTCGACAAATGACTAATTAAGAGCAGATATAATTGCAGTTTTATTGAGGTAAGAATTTTTGCTTTTTTTTATTCAGAATACAGGGCCGAAGGTCAGCGCTGCTGTCCTCATAAAATTTATCAAGTTACTAAACTTTTTTATTATTTTGGTGTTTACGAATTTTTCTGTTTCGAACTTGACATTAAATGTGAAAAGAATTTTGTGGTAACATTAAACGTGAATGCATTTCTGCACACAGACTATAAATGGGAGCCAATTTTGTTCAGAGGTCATAATATTTAAAAATTCATTTTTTCATATTTTTGTGGCGAGGTTACACTTGGCTGCATTTCCATTTTCATTTAACATTATTTTTTGTTGGGAGGTTACACTTGGCACATTTCCATTTAAAATATTTTTCGTGGGGAGGTTACACTTGGCTCCATTTTCATATTACCATTTAAATATTTCTGCTGGGAGGTTACACTTGGGTGCATTTCCATTTAAAATATTTGTTGGGGAGGTTACAGTATATGTGGGTGGAGGCTACTGGATCCTATCGAGTTCAGAGCTATACTACGCCTCACGATTAGAAAAACAGGGCATTAGCGCTAGATGTTGGCAGCTGTACTACATTTACAAGCAATTTTAGAACACAGAACGAGAGGTTATGTCGTTATCGTATGGACAGAAGTGACAAAAGAATCGATAGAATTGCGAAAAATACGTATAAATTGAGGGAAAACATGCCGAAATGCTGGGGAAATTGAGGGAGTACTTGCATGTCTTCTGATTGGTGCAGAACAATTCTTGTACATGGGACCGAGTACACGACAGCAAGAGGGATGCGGGAAAACGGCGAGATTGATGCACTGGAAACCAGGGCTACAATCTTTTATTTTTCATCGAGGCAGCATTCTACTGCGTGCCTATTGAGGTAATAGTGACACGCGCGAGTTGACTGCTGTGTTCGACGCTTTTCTGGAAAAATGAGAACCATCTGCATATAAACTTACTTTCATATGCGTTAAAGGATGGCAGAGAGTGGATGGATTGATAGGGTGAGTTGGAGCTGTACCGAGGTAGTATTTAGAGGTAGGCTGACGATGCATTCTAGAGAGACAAGGACATGTTGCTGCGTGTCACTTGACCATTTTTTTCCCGTTGCTCTGTCGGCGTGCATCAGTTGTGTGACATAACCTGCGTTCGACTCGCATACAACTACGTGTTCTGTGTGTGACGTAAGAGCACTGTCTACATGCGATAGTTAACAGCGAACCTCTCGATCATGAGAGGACTTCCATCCCGTTGCGACGTATTCCTCTAGACGAAAGAAGATTTATGTGACGTACTCTATTCCCCTGCAGCATCTTGGTCATAAAATCCAGTCTTCAGTTTCATAGCTACGGTGATTCTAAGTTATCGACAGGTGTTTGTGAGGTACTACAATGTCCGTTTATACATCTTCACGACAGAGTCCTGCTTACGGAGGTAGTGGCAGAATGACGTGTAATTTCACTTCTCAAACACCGCTGCTATGCACTTGTCTCTTTCTTTGTAAGAGGCATTCCCCGTTACTAACGATCATTTTATATAGGACTGATGCGAGCATAGTATAATTTCTAAACCGTGATCGTATGTGAATAGTGGGAGCTATACGCCTCTGGAAAGCTATATTGTTTGTCTGTCACAAGGAATCGATGTTTTAAGGAAGCAGTTTTTCATTTTAAAGTTTATCTGCATAGTTTATCGTAGAGAAACCTCCAAGGAGAATGTATGTCATGCGCCCGAAATATTTTTCTTGCATTGGGATAGTAACAGCGTTGCATTCCATACGACTAATAGGTCGGAAACCCCAACGACCTAACGTTATGGCGTGTTTTAAGTGCAGAACATTGTAGCCTTAGGAGTGCATGTCTTATGTTCTTTCTTACCAACACCTTCTTGGTACTGACCCCAGACACTAGAACAATACTTTAGAATTGAAAGCGCAGTTGATTTACGTAAAATGCAGAAACCTCTGTCCGTCTGGAGCTCCAGCATGCATAAAAACCAATCATTTCTTGTTCTTGACCGTCTGTTGTATTATCACAACAGTTTCATATCTACTATACAGTGATAAGGGAGGATAACCTCCTCGATATTCACGCATCAGGAGAAATCTTATGCTGTTGGATGGTTTCGAGACAGCAGTCACAACCTCGGTTCGCACTGTTCCTACACGAAACATGGAATGTAGTGGGCTACTTCTGGTCAGCTGCATGGAGCGTTGGTCAAAGACAATTCGAGGAGATCTTTCGGTCTTTAACTTCATCCTAAGAATTTGAGAATACCCAATGACTCCCATCCACATAGAGAAAGATCATAAGTTACGCACTATGATCGAAGTGCTAGAGATATGCTCTACGGTCGCAGGTTCGAATCCTGCCTCGGGCATGGATGTGTGTGATGTCCTTAGGTTAGTTAGGTTTAAGTAGTTCTAAGTTCTAGGGGACTGATGACCTCAGAAGTTAAGTCTCATAGTGCTCAGAGCCATTTGAACCATTTGCTAGAGATATGTAGGTCGCTGTCTGGTATACTTTTGGTGTACATGTTCGAGAATTAACAATGAATGAACATACTGCACAGTCCTCTACTTACATTCGAAATGGTACTCACAAAGTAGTGGAGGAACTGTTTAGCCATGATACAGAAATTGCTAAGTATGCTGCTGCATAATTGGTTGGTGTTGAAATTATGATAAAATTGCTAAAATTGATCGTACTGTCAGCTATTATGCTTGTTATTAGAGTACATCGATGGTGCCTTTTCCGTCCCAACAGTCCAGGTACCCTGTTGATTACCACATCATGTGATTTACACTGTGCAATGTCTAGTTTCCTGGGGGAGCCAATGGACCAAACGTGTTAATGTCAGTTTAGAATCTGACACAGACTTTGAAGTCGTGGCGGGAAACAAAATGTATGGCAGTGTACAAAGCGTGTTACAGCTGAAAAAGTGGTGTATCAAACAACGAAATAGGGTCCCTCTGATGCGACTGACTGATGACATGTGGGAGAAGGTTCTCGTACAGTACAGGCGATGAAACTTTACACTGGTCTTGCAAGCAAAGTCGATCACTGGCCACTTGTTCCATTGGATAAATACGTGTATATTTAATAGCATCGACGCATACGCTCGATGCCTCCACATAGACAGTATTAGTTTTCGATATATCGGAAGAGAGAGATGCGGTAAAAATCTATTGGATGACGTTAACGGAGATTTTATAGTTCGTAATTTTTTCTGCTGTACGATACAGAATAACGATGAAGAATGTTTGGGTGATAGTCGTGAATGGACCCTGAGGGACGCAGATCAGCATCGATGTTGAGTCTTCCTAATTTTCCCAGCAAGAAGCAGCACCATAACTGTACAGACTGCCGTTGTGTTGCAGGAAAAGGCTGCATTTGACGCAGACCTTACACACTGTACACAGGTGGTGGATCTACGAGAGTATGTCCCACTTCCACCGAGTGGTCAAAACACGTTCCTACAACATTAACTCAGCACACTCTGTTTCTAAACAGGGTGCAGAACGTGGTGGATATTGCTCTCTCCGACTTATGGGTAAAACTGCTAAAATTGATCTCGCTATCAACTGCGGTGTGTATTAAAGCACATCGCTCCATATCAATTGCGTCTTTCCAATCCTGACTGCCCACTGCGTACGCTGTTGATTACTGAATACTGATTGACTGACACCACTCCGTTGAGATGGAGGGCAGCTTGATGGAACACTGGATATATGCTACTCGTCGCTGTGGTACATGGGATTAAAAGTAGAAGTCATGACCTTCATGTAGTTGTTTGGAAGCGTTCCTCATTGCTACAGACTCGTCCTATATACACATGCTGCGATACCATACACATATTTTTATTTTCATTTTTTTTCACCAGTACCTCTTTTTATTTGTGCTACCTCGAGCGTGTTGCGATCAGCACCTCCCGGCGATGGTCAAACCGGAACAGTAATCATGTACATGACTGCAAAATGAAGGAACCATGCTTTTCGAAACGGAGCACCGAGACATCCACTACCGCTTTGGTGGGAGGATGAGATGAACCGTGCAGGTAATCACCTCGAATAGTTGTTGGAAGCGCTCTACAATACCGCAGACCCTTCCAGTTTCCCTGCGTTGCGATGTCTTTCATATTTTTGTCAATGAGGACCATCGCATCTGTTTTTTATTTCCACCAGCCTGTCGTGTGGTAGCTGTACAGTTTACGCCATGCGATGTTCAGTTTTCTGTGAGAACTCGACGAGCGAAGCGCGGCAATGTCGGTTTAGCAGCAACTGAACGAATCTCTAAGCTATGGTAGAAAAAACTAAGTGTATGATGGTATACACTGATTGGATGTGTTACAACCGAAAAAAAAAACAATGTATTAAACTGCTTATCAAGGAGCAATACAGGAACACTCTCGTGTGATGGATAGTCTGTTGGATATGGTCAAACTACAGTACAGGTGATGAAACTTTACACCACTCTGTGGAAGCGACTTCGATCACGAACCACCTGCTCCAATGAACCAATACCTGTATATCTAATGCTATTGACACATATGTTTGGGTGATAGACATGAATGCACGCTGAGAGACGCATATCTCCTTCGGACTATCTGCACATAGTTAGGAGATGTGTAGCGAAATCTACATCCTTCCTCCATGCCATGTATGATATGTAGTCTTCCTAATTTTCCCAACAAGAAACAAGACCATAACTGCTCGTACTATCCCTCCTACTACCTCGTGTTGCAGGGGAAAGCTTCATTTGGCGCTGGTCTTACACACTGAACACAGTTGGCGGAGATATGACATCATGTTCCCATTTCTACTAAGTGGCCAACATGCGCTCCTGTCGCATTAACTCAGCTCGTCCTATTTCCACTAGGGATGCAGAATGTCGTAGGTATAACATTCTCTGCCTTCCGTACAGGTCACATTTAAATTGGAATGAACACATAGACTAAGCTGCATGGATGGTGGGGGCATAAACTTAGGTGCAGTTAGAAGATACAGAGGGACTGTTTAAAAAACAGAACTGGTGTTTCTGCCGTATGGAATTTTTAGCAGACAGGCTCGAAAGAGGTGTCTCACTTCGAGATATGAGAGTGCCACGAATATGATTCAACAGTGGCTGTAATCATTAAAAGATGTCTATACAGGATCCAGCACAAGTGGTTGAATGGATAAACTTGATTTCAAATCACTGACAGCATTCCTACCAGAAAGCGTTACACTGTCAGCGTCTCTTGTGTATACCTGTAGACTCAAGACTGCTTATTATGCAGGGTGATGGTATCATAGTCGAGACGATCGTGTTTTTAATAGCACGGTCCTTACGCGAAATTTACGTCGTGGGCTGTAGAATCCCTCTGTGGTCAGCTTCAAATGTCATTTCTCAATAGTGTTCCTCGAAGAGAACATTGTGTTCCCTCCAAGGATTCCCATTTGACCTAACTGTTGAGTGTAATCCAACTACAGAAAAAAAATTACTCGCCATGCAAAGAGACTCTCATGATCAATTTAATTTCGAATTAACAAGGACATTCTGCGGTGATCGGCAGTTTTGTCATCAAAATAGTCGAAGTTTTTTTTCCTGGTTTTGTGCAGGGTGGGTATGTCTCTGCTGATCTTTTGTGATCGGTGGCGGTACACTTCACAGGATGTCACAAAATAATGAAATACGACTGCAGACGAATGTAAAAACGATACCGATTTTGCTGATAAAACTAAATGATAATGAACTTCGTCTGTTTTTGTGGAAAGAGGACATTTACTATGGTCGTGAATGTTTTTTTTTCCTTTTTGTATTAGTTGCTTTATTATAGGAGTCGAGTTGATGTTAAACAGCCCAGCGCAGAACGGCGGGTGACTTCCCTACAAAGCCGTGGCTCTCCCTTGGTCCCATCTAGAGTGTCCTACAGATGGGTGGGGTTACGCTACTTAATTTCCCTTTTGTGTTGTCAAGGAGGGCCGCCTGAAGGCATTGTGTATGTCGCTAGTGCCACGGAGGGCCTGCAGCTGTATGAGTGTCGGCAGAAAGACAGTGAAGGGCACTGGACATAACCACTCTCTTTCTAGGAGAGGCGGTGCATGGATGCTCTGTCGCTATATTTTAGACGAACAAGTTGCACTTGGTGGGGAGGGGTGGCCATCCTTTTATCTCCTATTGTCTAGCTGACTAGACACACCTTTATTCCGGCGTAGGGGCGTCGCCTTAAGGCAGCGGGAAGAAGGTGGATAGCCAAGGGCGGAATGGCCATTTGGACCGTTCTCCGAAATTTCATTGTTGTTCGAAAGTACTACGGTCATTCCGAGAAATACTTGTAACAGATTTGCAAGAGAGAGTTTTTGATGCTAAATAGAAGTGTTTCCCATCACAGAACGAGAGGCCTATTGAAGGTGTTGGGGACCTGCCTAGTCTGTGTCAGGTCGTCACCTCAGGTGCGGCCCCTAACCATTGGGAGTGGATGTGTCACTATACTTTAGACGAACAATTTGCATTTGGGACAGCCGTTATTCTATCTCCTATTGTTGATTTAAATATACCTGCTATTGTACCAGTGAAGGACCATCAGAGGCTGCTGGCGGAGTAGCTCCCTCCCTCCGTCCATCCATCCTGTACGTGGATGGAGGGTGTGAGGAGAGAGTGCCTCGATTTTCGGCAATTTGTGATTGTATTTCAAGGAGAACGCTCGTACAACTACCGGCTCCTCGGTAGTCTTTTAGGACAATGATTTCTCCCAGTATATGCATTATGACCCGTTCATTATGAGTGCTGGTTTTTTCACGAGACTTTCGAAGTGTAATTAGAACTGTGATGCATTTTATCCATCAGCTGTGATAGTGACTACTGGCTTCGATTACCTGGGCTGCAGGATGGTTTTTAAGCACCAATCCGAAGCGAATTCTGACGCCAAACAGCGATAGATACTGCATGATTACAGGTAATACACATTTTAAAGTCCTCTCTGGCCAACAGCAGCGTGTCATCAGTTGAACATATTTCCCTCCAAAAAGAATAAAGGTAGTACCTTACACCTCGGCCTTTTTCCCATCAGCATGTATGTGTAGGGTAGAGTTTGAGCGTTTCTGTCGATAGTTTCGAGTGGTATTGCGAAATTTTTCCCCAGCAGGATAACACCAAATGAATGGTATCGTCAGTTTTTGCACTGTATTGCGATTTTATGCTGTCCTTGTGCAGCGCTATGCATATAGTTGTGTAATTAGGACCGATCTTTGTGAATAATTACATAGTTAGAATCGATCTTTGCATTAGTTACCCAACCAAAAATAAATAAAGTTAACCAACCTAACCTTCCTCTCCTGCATAAGGACAGTTTCCATGTGTTGGAGGTGCACTTGGGCTTTCCTTCCAGTAGACTCAGGGCTCGAGTCCCAGAAAGGTCACAGCCATTTTTAATTTCCTGTCAGTTCCAAGCGCCTCTGGTGGTTTAATTGTGTTAAAGGGGCGCACCTGGGCTTTCCGCCCAGGAGCACCAGGGTCTGAGTCCCCGAAGGATACCGCCAAGCCCTGGGACAAAGGAATATCCATGAAAATTCGAAATTCCCGCCAAATCTCGAAATTTCCGCCAATAGGGTAGTTTGGTGGGAGGGGGAGGGGGAGGGTAGGGGGAGGAGGGTTCTGGGCCACATGTGCAGCTGAGAAAACACGTGATGTCATCTGGGGGCGGGGGTGGACATGGTCAGCGTAGGGGGTGGGCGGGTGTAGACGGGGACAGGGGTGACTAATTGATCAATTTAATTAATTTGCATATCATTTTGAAATCAAAATATCGCTGACACACCCACTAATCTACTACTATTAGGTAGCACATGCTGTCACACACGTACCGATTTAGCAATACACACACGAAGTGCTCGAAGACATTTGGGACGTTTAAACTTTTGTAATGTGATGTCACGAGATTGAAGTGTAACCACAGAAGGTGTACATTCGAGGTTGGACTGCGGTTTAAAAACGGACCCTTATCAGAGACGTCTGTAACGACTTTCTGTCTTGGATTAGCAATATCCAAAATGGAAAGGGCAGTATAAGGGGTTATTGCACACGATGAGAATTAGAAAACAGAATATGCTAAATACTGACATCGCCGTGGAACGAAAACGGAAAAAAAGAAGGAGTTGTATCGGATTGAGTATTGTAAGACACAGTGTAGTAGGTTGAACTGCCTAATCAGGAAAAGGTTTTCTTCCTCCACACACAGTGGTCCCTTTCCTTGCGGTGTATAAGAGTTGTGTGTTAAATGTATCAGTTGAATTTTGGTGACTGTAATGAGCGTGTGTCTAGTGTAACGTAATGTTCGTGCTTGTGTTGATGACAGAAGGGAGAGGGCGGTACCTCGCAGTATCGTACGTAGCCCACACGTTGACCACTGGGCTCGACATCGTCCGGCAGAGGAGCAGCGTCGACAGTGTCACATGCCCTCACTTCATAAGACACTGTGGAGAGGTTTGGAATTTAATCCTGGACCTTGGTGATCTGGAACTTTATGCCACCATCTCTTCTTCTCTTACCAACTAAATACTGATTCGAACCGGTTGTCTCCAATTAGAAGAAAGCCGCAGCAAAAAAAATTGTTCAAATGGTTCTGAGCACTATGCGACTTAACTTCTGAGGTCATCAGTCGCCTAGAACTTAGAACTAATTAAATCTAACTAACCTAAGGACATCACACACATCCATGCCCGAGGCAGGATTCGAACCTGCGACCGTAGAGGTCGCTCGACTCCAGACTGTAGCGCCTAGAACCGCACGGCCACTCCGGCCGGCAAGCCGCAGCAGAGACGGACGTTAACGACCTAGGCTACGGAGGTGACATCGTGCAAAAAAGTAAGAAGTATTCGCTACAGAGACATGCAGGAAGTTCAAATACGAAATTTAAAACTTTCCCGGAGTATCATAGGGGAAGGATAGAACAATTAACTAAGCCTTTGGAGAAAAGAAAAGCAGCTATATGAATATCAAGAGCTCAGATGGAAAGTCATTACTAAGCAAAGAAGGGAAAGCTGAAAGGTGGAAGGAGTATATAGAGAAGCTATACGAGGGAAAGGAACTTGAAGGCAATATTATAGATAGGTGGATTTAGTAGAAGATGAGGTAGGAGATATGACACTGAGAGAATAATTTGAAAGAGCACTGAAAAACCCAAGGCGAAACAACGCTCGAGAACAGACGACGTTCCGTCTGGACTACTGATATCCTTGGGAGAGCCGGCGATTGCAAAACTATTCCACTAGTGTGCAAGATCTATGAGACAGACTAAATACCCTCCAACTTCAAGAATAATGTAATAATGTAATAATTTCATTCCAAAGAAAGCAGATGCTGATAGGTGTGAATATTACCGAGCTATCAGCTTAATAAGTCATGGTTCCAAACTATTAACACGAATTCTTTACAGAGAATGAAAAAACTGATAGAAGCTGAACTTGAGGAATATTAATTTGGATTTCGGAGAAAAGTAGGAAGACGAGGGGCAGCACTGACCCTCCGACTTTTTTTATAAGTTAGGTAAAGGAAGGATAAACCTACGTTTGCAGCAATTGTAGACTCAGAGAAAGCTTTTCGGAATGTTGATTGGAATACTCTCTCTGAAATAAAGTAGGACGGCTAAAATATAGGGACCGAAAGGCAGTTTCCGCCTTGTACAGAGAAAAGACGGGCGCGTTAAGAGAATAGAGGGTCATGAAAGACAAGCCGTGTTTGAGAAGGAAGTGAGACAGGGTTGTAGCCCGTCCCCATTGTTACTCAATCTGTACATTAAGCAAGCAGTAAAGGAAACCATGAAAAATGTTGTAGTAGGAATTAAAGTCAAGGGAGAAGAAAAAAGACCTTGAGGTTTGGCAATGACACCGTACGTCTTTCAGACAGCAAAGGTCTTGGAAGAGCAGTTGAACGGAATGGACAGTGTGCTGAAATGACGACGTAAGATGAACATCAACAGAAAGAAGCAAGACTGGGATAATGGGTTGTAATGGAATTTAATCAGGCGAAGCTTAGGGAGTTAAAAGAGCAAATGAGCCACTGAAAGCAGTGGATGAATTTTACTAGTTGGGCAGGAAAACAACTGATGATGGCCGAAGCAGAAAGAACGTAAAATGTAGATTGGCAATAGCAAGATAAGCGTTTCTGAAAAAGAGATATTTGTTAACGTCAGATAGAGATTTAAGTGTTGGGAAGCCTCTTCCCCGGAGGTATTTGTGTGGAGTTTAGCCTAGTATGTAAGAGAAACGTGGATGACAAACAGTTTAGACAAGAAGAAAATAGAAGCTTTTGAAATGTTGTGCTACCGAATAATGCTGAAGATTAGATTGGTAGATCACGTTACTGATGGGGAGCTGCTGAATACAATCGGGAAGAAATGAAATTTGTGGTAGGAATCGGTTGATAGTTCACGCTCTGAAACGTCAAGAGATCACCAATTTAATATCGAAGGGAAGTGTGGTGGTCACAACTGTAGAAAGAGGCAAAGAGATTAATACCTTAAGTAGGTTCAAAAGAATCTATGTTGCAATTGATATTTGGAGATGAAAAGGCTTGCGCAGGATAGAGTAGCATGGAGAGCTGTATCAAACCAGTCTTCGGACTGAAGACCACAACAGCAACGGACTTTTCCATAACATTTCAGGCGAAATTCAAATTCAAATGGCTCTAAGCACTATGGGACTTAACATCTGAGGTTATCAGTCCCCTAGACTTAGAACTACTTAAACCTAACTAACCTAAGGACATCACACACATTCATGCCCGAGGCAGGATTCGAACCTGCGACCGTAGCAGCAGCGTGGTTCCGGACTGAAGCGCCTAGAACCGCTCGGTCACAGCGGCCGGGTCCGGCGAATTGCCGGATGTCTGTAGCTTGTTGCCACGACATTTTGGAGTAATATCTCCCGTCCATCTTCACGTGTAAAATGGCGAAAATGCATTGAGCTCCGGTATTTAAGACCTGCCGGTACATGCGTGCTGATGAAGTTGAGAGCACGCACTTTGATATGTGTCATTTGATTATTAATCGATTGTACGATAATGTCATATCTTTGCTCTCGAGCTGTTGCATGTGAGCGAGCAGAGATATTGTAAGCTGTATCCATAGAGTAAATATCTCAGGAGTGAGCATTCACAAGCGTAGAACAAATTTTGTGTTGTCAACATACATTGCCGGCCTGGTCATGTGTTCTCGGGACTTCGTGTGTTTGTCCGTATAGCGCCCTGTATATTTCGAATGTCACTACATCCCTAGTACAGACGGATTCTTTCCGTACGTGTTGTGGATTATTTATATATGTTGCACAGACATTTTAACAGTATCCATTTGATACCAGGAACAAACCAGCTACGTAATTTTTAAGGGCAAGTGATATTGCATTCTGCTTCTTTGCGGTAGGTGTCACAGTTCAGATGCACTCGATTTTTTGGTAGTTTTCGGTATGATACGGCACATTATAGTATTACAGAGCCTGACGTACATTTTTACAGTGATAGTCTTGCCAAACGACTTGACAGTACGCTAGTACTTTTGCAAGTGTCCGAAAAACACCGAATTTGCCACACATTAGCGATTATATCCCTGCTAATTCGTCCTTTTTTTCTGCTATTTCCGCGTATTTATTTTCTCGTTTTTGCGACCTAAAGCTCAATCTTTCTTACTGGTGTCACTTTGAAGTGTTTATTTAACTCATTTTACGTACTTGCTCCCAGTTTATTAAATAAATAGTAGACTAAGAAGGGGGAAAAAGGCGATCGGAGAATAAATGTACTGTAAAGCAAATACAGTTGGTCATGTAACAGTCAACTCATATCACCATTAAGGGAAGTGGAAAGTGACACAAATGAAAGAGTTTGGGGCCGGCCCGGGTGACCGAGCGGTTCTAGGCGCTACAGTCTGGAACCAAGCGACCGCTACAGTCGTAGGTTCGAATCCTGCCTCGGGCATGGATGTGTGTGATGTCCTTAGGTTAGTTAGGTTTAAGTAGTTCTAAGTTCTAGGGGACTGATGACCTCAGAAGTTAAGTCCCATAATGCTCAGAGCCATTTGAACCATTTTTGAAACAGTTTGGGGACATGTTTACTAATATTTTACGCTTCTTAATCAAATGGTGAAGAAAATAAATTGAAAGCAAAATACACCAAAGAAGATGAATGTGTACTTTGATTAGCTACACTATTGCGTTTTTTATTTGATTTTTGCAGCAACTGTATTTGAGCTGAATGCAGAAATTGGTAGTAGGTGCTGTGAAAAATTAAAAATAGTTGGTATAGCATCTACCTTCAGCCACACACGTCCAAATTTTTCTCTGTCTAAACATTCCTCTTCAAAGTGTTTTGAACATACTTTGGAATATTGTGTGGAGACAAAATTACTCCTCCTTATTTTCTGGAGCCACATCTTTTCTCGTTGTTCATCCTTCGGGAAACTAAAATATAAATCACACATAATCATTCTCCATGTCCTAGACACACTTATTACATGGTCTCCTACTGTAACTTATAGTAAACAAAAAGGTTTGGACACACATATTATACGAAGACAATTACAGACTCCCACTCTATTGAATTTATCTGTCTACCGTCTTTCAAATCTATATACATAATCGACAAGTCACTGATAAATGCATGGAGGATAGTATTTGCTGAAACAACTGTTCCACTAGCAAGTTTATGAGAGGAAGTGATTGTCTGTAAGCTTTTGTACGAGCCGTAATATCTATTATAGAGTCATAAAATCGTAGAAAAATAGGTCTACAGAATCAAGCCTTAATTATAATGCGTCTCGAAATTTTTAAACATAGGACCCGTGAAAAGTTACTATCCCTCCTTTCACATATTTTTCTTTGCATCCGTAGCAACAACAGTAATTCACCATCGCTATTACACTAACAAGAAACGGTGAAAACACAACAAAAACTCTTCATATTATAAACTTCAAACTCTGCTGAAAGCACACACGCCTAGCGAAGTGCGGAAACCACGTGACTATCCTGGTTTACTGTTGACAACATGCGCAGTACGCACCGCCCACTCCAGAGATGTTTACTCTATGGCTGTATCGAAGGATTAGGTTATCATCTTTGGTGTGCTAGTAGGCACAGTAGCAGATACTGATTAGCTGTGTTAAACTGAAGAATCAGTTATAATGTTATGTTTCAAACGTAAAATCTCAGTTTATCGGTGTGTTTAAATAAGATGATAATGCAATGGTTGGTTGGTTTGGGGAAGGAGACCAGACAGCGAGGTCACCGGTCTCACCGGATTAGGGAAGGATGGGGAAGGAAGTCGGCCGTGCCCTTTGAAAGGAACCATCCCGGCATTTGCCTGGAGCGATTTAGGGAAATCACGGAAAACCTAAATCAGGATGGCCGGACGCGGGATTGAACCGTCGTCCTCCCGAATGCGAGTCCAGTGTCTAACCACTGCGCCGATAATGCAATGGTAACTGACCTGAGAGGAGGAAGTGTAATGGAATCTTTTATTTACGTCAAGAGAAATTATAACGTAATTTATTTGAAGTCATTCTTCTATTATTGCAGCGCCATTTTTCACCTACCTTTCTCCTACAATTTTTAACTGACTATGGTTTTTTCAAAAGCAGAACAGGAACCACGTGTGTTCCGGAAATACGATTTGCAACTAACAGAGAACTCATTGCTCCTCACTAGCGTCTCTGTGTAGATATAGTGGTTTGCAGCTTTAGCACAGCGGTAAGGACTGAATATTTTGAGTTTTTAAACTTATTATTCAATCTGGGACAGCTTACGTCGTTCAGAGACAGTTAGATTTTTCTGTGTTGTGTATCAGTTTTAGTTCTGTGATCTGTGCCCAGTTTCGCAAAACTAGTCATCATAGATTTAACGTCACAGTTCATTTATGTGGCAGTTTATACTGTTCAAAATTCAGTCAGATTATTCACTTCTCATTACGACACTTCAATTTTCTGGTACGATTCATTATTATTTCTGCACAGCTCTTATTATTCAAAACAGAGTACGTCAGTCATATTTTTATTATTTAAAGACAACTTTCAACTTCTGCTGCAAGTCAGTGCGTTACGGTTACCAATGTCTGTGGTGAATGCTCGCATAATCGATATCAACTCGTTCGTCTTCAAGCGGTAAAATCGGTTTACGACGCCAACTACACAAATCATGAAGTTATTCTACGACAGTGTCCCACGTTGTGCGTAATTGGAAACCGCCGTCCCGATTGATATGGATCTCAGAAAGTCCTGTTTCCTCTTTTCCATTGATGAAGGAGTTCCAAACTTTTGACGTGTTGCCACAATTTATGTTTCATTGTATTTCATCGAATGACTAGTAAAATGCAATGTTCGGTAGTAGCGTATTTGCTGGTTTGGCTCTGAGCACTATGGGACTTAACATCTGTGGTCATCAGTCCCCTAGAACTTAGAATTACTTAAACCTAACTAACCTAAGGAAATCACACACATCCATGCCCGAGGCAGGATTCGAACTGAGACCGTAGCGGTCACGCGGATCCAGACTGAAGCGCCTAGAACCGCACGGCCACACCGGCCGGCTTTGCTTGTTTGGAGGAGGCGCATGCACTCAAGCTACTGTGTGCAGTAACAACTTGGTACATCACGCATGTGTTGGCAGAATCTTAAATAGGAGAGCTCAGCGTGTTTTCACCAGTATACACCTTTCAAGAGGTTCATGACTAAGGAATTTATTGCTAGCGCACTCGAGAAGATGTAACTTCGATGGACTGCTCACGCGCTGCATGCGATATGTAAGCTACAATAGAATCACAGACCAGAGAGCAGTGTCGGCAGCAGTGGTAGTAGTAGTAGTAGTAGTAGTAGGAGCTCGCAGTCAGGCGGTTGGGTCTGGTAGCTCGTAGACAGCAGTTGTCGAATTGTATAGCTCACAGAGAGCACTTGTGTCCTGTATGGAATTACTAGGGCTGCTCGTGGAGAGCGATGGCGGTGCCTGAAGTAGTATAAGGTAAAAGCAAAAATTATTATTATTTATAGCCGCGCTCATATGTAATTTGTAACAACTGATTTTGTACTATTGTTATATCAAGCCCCATGTAAATGTTGTTAAAAATCTTTTAATGATAATCTTTCTTATAAATATAACTTTTGACAATCATTCATCTGAATTTGAAAATTTTACTAATTTCTCCTATCCATGGTCATCCCGATTATCATAAAGAAAAATCAGTTGTTTCTTTTTATACGTAACAAGTCTAGTGGCCAGCATTGCACTGGCCTGTGCCAGCAAAACTTCTTATAGGAGCAGATATATACGCGTTATCCGGCGACATCACTGAGGTAAGATCTTTCAGTTTATTCAGAATGACTTTTCAGGGCCATGACGCAGCACTGCTGACGTCCAGATTTACCAGTTCAGATTCACAGTCAAGTAATTATTGATAGGTTATATATGAGTCACATTTTCATAGGGAGGTTAGTCAGATTTTTATTCCGAGGTTACGGAATTAATTTAAATGTTGGGAAGTTACAACCTGAAGGTGACCGGAACGCTCTGCGTCGAAATATCGTGCCAGGAAGTTGAAATGTTAGATACACACCGTGACGCAAATCTTTTTTCGTAAGCAAAGGTAGAATGTCTGATGCGAACTTATAGTGTCGTAGCTGTAGCCGGCGTCTCAAAGACCCCTGCTGGCGCCGCAAGTGGCTCTTTGAACATCGCCACCAATGAAGAAACTCCTGGCCGCCGACCAATAAACATCGCCAGGACGGTGTTACAAGCGGCGGCCACCTGGAAGCCAGTCTTCTAATTCAAGATTGCTTCTAGTCGGGCTTACTTTCTTGCCACTTATTGGTACCTAACGCTACACCGAGTAGTTTATAGACCTACCGTCAAATATTCACTGTACTTAGACGGACGCCCGTGTCAGTCTTCTGCTATAAGGATCTGCCACAAGTTGTCAACAGTATAGCAGTTCTTTCGCACAATCTGAGTACATGTGTCAACATATCTTTCAGTTGCCTGTCCATATTCCTATGGCGACAGAGCCTTTTGGCCACTTTCCACCCATTTACCATTAACAGCGAGGACGTAACATTTGGCTCATTTGAACACAACGGTTACCGACTCGCAACATAACAGAACCTGTCTAAGAAAAATCACGAGGAAAGCCTTAGATGCGAGGCACTAGATATTACTTAACGCTCAAAGAAGGGTCCCGTAATTGCATAACAGATATCGACGCTCTACATTATGCACGTCTACGTTAAAATTTATTTTTGCTGCTGTAAAGAGTATTAGATTGCGCAAAAAAAATTCGTACCGAGATACTAATATGGACACAGCTTTTTGAAAGATTATTTATTATCTGGATCCCTCCTCTTTCACTCTTTTAAAGAAATTTGTGGGTTGCAAAGTTTTTGAAACCAATGAATAAGTTTTGACAGCTGCAGAAAGTTATTTCGCAGACCTTCACAGTCTTGCTGAAGGGATGGCATCAGCTCAGTGAAAACTGTTGAATAGCGGGGAATCTGTTGGGAACTGCGTGGAAAATAAGTACATTTCATACTTAAAATAAATATATCTATAACGCTACGAAAGCACGAAACCAGTTACTAGCAAAAAGCTTAGAATGCTGTCTCCAGGAAGACTAGCTTAACCCGGAAAATGAAATCTGAGATCCGAGCAAGGACCAAAGCCAAGAACTGCTTAGCTAACACAGTAGCTGCACTCCAGTGACAGTTGCACTCCCCACATTGGGAAGCAAACGTTATAATGAAGAAGAGGCGATCAGTCTATTGTCTCTCAGCAAGAACATGGTTTTAACAATGTCATGTAGAAAACATATTAAGAAGACCCACACCGAAAGGATTTTGAGACGAAATGTAGCTGAGATGACCTACACAGAAAAGAGCTATTCATTACAAAACAATAAAATGCCAAAATTGAATTCTTGTCCAAAACTTCAGTAGCCGTATCTAACCTAACGTGAATAATTTCCACTTCAGATATGGTAGACATATCAGAACTTTTAGGTGGCATTGAAAATACTGCCCCAGCTTGCTTTTTATGTACCTAATGACAAGTGCGAGACTTCTACGACGGTTGGACAGGAGAATTACCATTCTGAGGTGTTTTATTTGGTAGTTGTGCACTCTACACACGTGTATATAATTTACGTAGCTGGCTGCGATTGCAGGTGTCCTGCAGCGCGAAGAGGCAATAAACAAATGCTGTAAAAGCCATTTTCACGGTGCTTATGCAAGCAACGGGGTCTTAACGTTCGTCGGCTGCCCATAGTAAATTATCGGTGAAAGGCTAAAACGTTTCACGTCTTCCTTTTGTGTTTTTATTGCTAAAGCTGTGTGGCCAGTCCGTGCCACAGGCGTTAGCGGCAGTTCTGATACAAGACCCAGTTGTTTCACAGAAGTCGTAAATATGCAAAAAGTCGAGCATCTGCTAGGGCGATGTGAGAAACAGAAACCCACTCCCTACGCATTCACGAAGTATTCCTGTTGGCCATGACAGATAACGCGTGAACTCGTGGCTAAGCCGGTTCCATCGTGTCTAATATTGACATCATTTTTTTCTATTAGATCTTATTTCCTGAGCACGAAATCAGTTCAAAGATAAAATTCTATCTGTGGCAAAAGTAAAACAACCAAAACAATCGCTACGTCCACAAAGGGAGGGTTATTACAATTGTAGTAGCAATAGTTACGAAACGTTTAGAAAAAGATAACAATTTAGACTGAGGTTCTCTCTAGTGCTTCTGCAAAACGTATTTTAGTTCATCATGATGTCACGAAACATAAAATGAAAGATCAGTAGTTGTTGTAATACTGACGAGATCGGAGTGGCATTTATTCTTCTTAATCTCGGTATACAAAAATGACGAATTATTTGCTAGTAATAACTAATGACGTCTATGCACGACAATGAGAAACGAGTGCTAACTATTTTGTCTTATTTTGCGTAGTCAGAGTCATCGAGTAAAATTATAACACATTTAAACTAACCGTACTGCACCGCTTATGTAGCAGACGTAAGTTGCGAGACCAAAAGACCCTCTTTACTCTTTCATAAAACATCGTACTTAAAATAATGACTGGGATGTTACAAGGCCTCCAGTGTGGAAAGACACTTTTGTTTATAAACATGCTGGTCACTATTCTAGTTGCATTCGCTTCTCATCACAACTACTTTAAAAATCTTGCTATTAGAATATTTCTTTCGCTGAAGTTCTTCTTTCACATTGCAAAAAGTGTTTGTTTGTTTTTTTTTTTTTTTTTTTTGGTAGCACCATTCATATTTACAAAAATTAAATTGCGAATAGAAGGTTGGCCTCGATAGCTGAGTGGTCGCCGGCACGGTAGCTCAGCGTGTTCGGTCAGAGGGTTAGCTGCCCTCTGTAATAAAAAAAACTGAGTTAATAGATCAATAACGAATTTAAACGGATGTCTTACGACGTCCGCGCCGAGCAGATGCAACGAACAAAAAGCGAACAAAATGAGATTAAAAAAAAAAGTGGTCAGCGCGACGGAATGCCGTACAAAGGGATCCGGGTTCGATTCCCGGCTGGGTCGGAGATATTGTCCGCTCAGGGACTGGATGTTGTGTTGCCTTCACCATCATCATCTCATCCAAAGGGGTAGCGACAGGAAGGGCATCCGGCCACCCCTTGAATTAACTATGCCAAATCCGACCTTAACCATGCCGACCCTGCGAAAATGCTGGACAAAGGCACAAGAAAAGGAAAGTGTGCGTAGAAACATCGGATTAGCATAGTGCAAGGACAATTTATCTTACATACTAGAGTATGGCCATACAGTATATACATGTGTTAAATATCTATATGCCAGAAGCATGTAAACACTTCTTTTTTTTTACATGTCGTGTTTTCTCTTGAGCCAAGAGGTTGTACTTGTTTGTTGAGCAACTGTCTCGGGAAAGGACCATCAATGGGGATCTCAAGTCAAGTATCTTGAAAATGCCATCCAGGATATCAGATGTCAGCAACACATGTAACGGTTATACAACAAATATCACAAAACATGTCACATAGTTACCTTACAAAAACTCATATCATACAGTAAGAATTTAATTGTCTTCATACAGGCAGACAGAAATACATATGTATCATTATTATTATTCAACTTTAAATCGTTGGGGTTCAGTGGGAAACAGTCTTAATGTGTACGCGGTAGGTGGCTCTTCTGTTATTAAATTTTCACCAACTTCACCAGCTGGTATAGTTTGGACATCATCACTCTAGCAGGAATTCTATACTCTGATCATAATAGCATACAAGAGCACTCATAGAACGTCTTTGTAGTTTGTCATTCCCATTTATTTAAATTACGGCACTCAAATTGCTATGGTGGCCCTTTGGCTAAGCTGAATAGCAGCAATATAATTTGGCAATCTCTAATCAGCCATTACATTTGCAGTCTCATAACACTTTTCCAAATGGATTTCTACAAACAGTCCAAGCTACAGATAAAGGTAAGTGAGTTGGTGCAGTCCTGTACCATCAATTATACTAACTTTCGATCCACAAGCATTCTGATGAGTTAGTGCTGCATATTTCACAAGCTGCGACATCGTCGCGAAAAAACAGTGACCCATATATGTAATAAGTTTCCTTTAATTTACGTCTATGGTCACAAATTTTTGTTAACAGATTACCGTTTTCGGTCTTTAATGACCATCAGCAGATCTGCGGCAAAAATGGGGAAAACATAAATACACTGCAAACTGTATACAGCTTAAGAACAATACACAGACCATAATGAAAAGTAGTACTGACAAAATTTACATTTGTGCGCTTTTAATATGAAGAGGCATATCTGTTTCATAAACACAAAGTCCTAATGTACTGCAGCCATAGTGGCATCGTCAAATGTTAAATGCGGAATCAGCACCAGCATCGTCAAATACATATAAATCACATCACATGCACGAGTCATGTTGTCAGTAGTACCACCGTTTAAAACAAGCTGCTGTACAATAGCCACAAGATGTTTGTGTTGTAAGTTCACCAGATGTCGCTAATGCCGGCATACACTAGTTTTCAATAATTAATTGAAACAGCGAAAATGAAAAGGAATACAATAGTTGAAGTCTGTAATAAGCTTATAACGTATAAAAGCCGTTACAGTAATAAAAATCAATAAAAAGAAGAACATGACAAAAGCAATATTGTTAAAAAGAGGAAGAGTTAAGAAACAGTGGTTGACATTTGCTTTAGTGCCAATATTCTAGATAATGGCATAAATATCAAACACCGTTGATAGTGCACCGTGTAATTTTAAACAGTAGTACTACTGACAACATGACTCGCGCATGTGATGTTATTTATATGTATTTGACGATTCTGGTGCTGTTTCCGCATTTAACATTTGACGATGCCACTAAGGCTGCAGTACATTAGGACTTTGTTTTTATGAAACAGATCTGATGATGGTTATTGAAGACCGAAACCGGTAATCTGTTAACAAAAATTTGTGACCATAGATGTAAATTAAAGGAAACGTATTGCTTTACATCGTCACCTGATAATTCTACAAAAGGAACGTTAAATATTTTAGTTCAGGCGTTCACAAAATGTGTTTACATACCAGTATGTATTCATAGTCTTTCGTGTGAAAAACATGCAGCAAGGCTCAGTAATTATGCCATCTCATTACAAATCCCAAACCAGTTAATAGATCAATACGACATGCAAGAAGCGCAATCAGACGCTACCTAAATACAAGTAATGTGTGCAAGTGGCAGCATTCAAAGTCAGCTATGTGGTTACTTATACGAGGGCGGTTCAGAAAGTAACCTCCGATTGGTCACAGTGCGGGTTGTGGGGGGAGTAGCGACGCCATCTGTGCGTTCACGCACTCAACAGGTCAGTCGGCATCAAGCCGTGGTCGAGTGAACGTCGTACCTGCGCTAGTTTAGTTTTTGTGGCAGTTTGAAATGTGTGCTGCAATAGAAAACCCCGCCAAATGTGAAGAGCGTGCTGTCATAAGGTTTTTTACAGCCAAAGGATATTCTGCAGCAGCTATTCATCGTGAGCTTTGTGCCGTGTACGGACCAAGAGTTATGAGTGAAGGAGTTGTCCGTGAATGGGTACGTTTATTTAAAAGTGGACAAGAAAACGTTCATGATGAAGAGAGGAGTGGTAGACCATCATTGGTGACTGACGAACTCGTTCAGACAGTTGATGCAAAAGTTCGTGAAAATCGACGTTTCTCAATGTCAGAGTTGTCTACTGGTTTTCCACAGATTTCTAAGACTCTCTTGTGCGAGATAGTGACAGCAAGATTGGGTTACCGTAAGTTCACAGGCTGGCTCCAGGCACAAGCGGGTGATTTTTATGCAGAAGGAATTTCAAAGCTTGTGAAGAGATACGATAAGTGCCTCAATCGCTATGGAGACTATGTAGAAAAATAGTGCAAAGATGTAGTTGTAAGATGTATATATTAAAATATTTTTATTTAACTTGGTGTATTTTTTTAAATCAACCGGAGGTTACTTTCTGAACGGCCCTCGTACATAGTTTTCTCACCAAATATCGTTTGAGATCCTGGTGAGAATATAAACATTTTATTTTATTAGGCCCAGGACAGCATAGTGAATTTGCATCAGATATGGTATTCTCGTGTTGGTAAAAGGTCTATTATGCAATAACTGCCATTTTTTGTTTCTCTTGCTGATGAGAGACAACTTTGGATGATTTCTTATAAATAGTTTATCTTCCACAAAAAATTTCTGTGCCTTAGACATTTTACTGTCGAATAGAAATTTTCTCTCCCATGCCTTATCTATAACCTCTTATCAAGAGGTTTCATTCCTAGCAAACTCGGGTATTCGATTCGCCTATTTGTACTTCTCCTATTTGTTAAAGATTGATCCAGATGGTGTGCAGCTGGGAGAAGAATGTGGTAAGATGTTCATGATTTCTTCAAATGGTGAAAGACAGGTCACTTAGTTGCTTCGTTTGTTGGAACAATGTGTTCCAATAAATTAATTAAATTCCTTAAACATTGGCCTTTTGGTTTGCTTCTGGATGATACTGCGATATTAATATTTGTTTCACTTCCGGTTCCTGCAGGAAACATATCCATTGCGCATTAGTAATGTTACTGACATTGTCTGAGATAAGTGAAATGGGTGCAGCAAATTTTGGAATATAACCTTGCACAAGTTCTCTGATTATTGGAATAGTTACAGCATCTTAATGGCGTACAACTCTATTTACTTTGAGAACATGTTGTACAGGAAAACTATATATCTTACTCCGGCACAACAAATTAGAAGTAGTCCACATATATTCACAACCACTACCAGTAACGACTTACTAGCGAGAATTAAATGTTGTTCTTATTTGAATTTGTTTGACAGTTTAGATTACTAACATATAAGATGAATTACATATTTACAAAGTAATAATAAGTGGCAATATTTTTTGTGCACATTACTACAACAGAATGGCTTCACACATGGTGCATGTACCAGATCAACTACTTCTCACCAGGTGCACACTAACGTCCAGTCTGAGGATTTTGAAAATAAAACGGTATGTAATTATGTACCCTAAAGTGAGCACCAAGCTGTTCAAGGGGTTTCTGCCGAAGTTTTTGTTTTACATGATCTCAAACAGGATCAGCGTCCTGTAATCTAGCCATGTTACGGCACACATACAAGTAGTATTGTCTGTGAACTACAGCTTCATTAGTATAACTTATAAATCACATATTTTCTCACTACAACAAGGTAATTCTTCCAGCCTTACATGCCTGCTGTTATATTATTCTAGCATTTTACCTGCTGAATATTGAAGCTGCATTCTTGTACGGCAGGGAACACCTAGCCAGCCTGGCCTGTAGTAATCTGCAGTTTAACAAGAAGCTAAGTGCCTGGTGGTCGCAATATACCTTTGTGTTATTTCCAGCTAATTGACAGCGTAACGTCTTAAGTGCCCACGCTACCAAAAGTGCTTCCAACGTGGTAGTAAAATAAGCATTTTTCTGTCAGACAAAACGCAGCTCGTGAACGCAGTAGTACTAATTACAGCTTTTCTGTCTTTATTTCTAATTGCACCATGCACCAAAGCACACATTCGATGCATCTGTTGATAAATTTAAATCCAGACACATGTCTGGGTGAATCTAAATCTTGGCGGATACAAGAGTTTGCTTTATGTTGTCAAGTTCTGTGTGACATTCTTTTGATGTCCATCACTCTGACTGCTTCTTAAAAAATTATTGTTGTGTCCTCGCCTGGAATGCTGAGACAGTTTCTGATTGGCGCCATGGACCGTGCTTTGAAGTCACGGTCAACCATAAGCATGACCCAATCGGCAATCTAGACACTACCGCCAACGAAATGAATTTCCATGTTGTGACAAGTGGCAGCAAACGGGAGGGGGGGGGGGGGGGGAGGCTCATGTTCAGCGTTGGTTTACAACAGTTCTAGTATGGAGTTCCAGGTTTGCTGTTCATGTCTACAGTTTGTAGTGGAGATCAGCCTGCGAGACTCAGTCTACAAGTGGAGTCGTCTATAGCCTGATAATAGGAACAAGTGTTTAATACAGTGGTTGACACTCTGATACCAAATACAGACATAGTCTTGATGACACTGTTTTCAGTAATACACGCCTTGAAAGGCCGCTGATTAGTTGTATTTCTATGCAAGCTCATCCAACAAGTTGCTGTGCAACTTTAGTTAAGTATTGCAGCACAATAAGGTGTATATTTGTGTGTTGCTAGTGTTTGCACTGTCAAAATTCCTCCATCCACCTCAGAGCACCTAAACCTAATGGGACAGGTGGCAGCCATTCTATCTAGATGTCCCATACACATCAAATATAACAATGCTTCATTTTCAATAATCGATTATGTACAAAATGACAGTAGACTGACGCCAACCCAAGGACTACTTTAGATTGTTGTCTTGTTCTGTCAACGGCCTTGCCACAGTGGTAACACCAGTTACCATCACATCACTGAAGTTAAGTACTGTCAGGCTGGGCTAGCACTTGGATGGGTGACTATCGAGCCTGCTGAGCCCTGTTGGCAAGGGGGGTAAACTCAGCCCTTGAGAGTCAAACTGAGGAGCTACTTGATTGAGTAGTGGCTCAGGTCTCGTAAAATGATATACAGCTTGGAGAGTGGTGTACTGACCACATGCCCCTCCATATCCACATCCAGTGATGCCTGTAGGCTGAGGATGACACGGAAGCTGGTCGGTACCATTGGGCCTTCCAAGGCCTGTTCAGATGGAGTTTAGTTTTAGTTTTTTTTTTTTTTTAGTTGTCTTGTTCTAGGGGCAGAAAAATTAGGTACTGTGCTGATTTTGCGCTAATCAGAGTAAATATCACAGTGTTATTAAATGGCCAAAAAACTTCATCTCTTTATGCCCAAACTTAGACATTTGAAGACTGGCATTAACTCCCGCCTTCTGGAACTTATTTAGAACTTTCTGAAGAAAATCTTAATGATCATCTGATGTTTGTGACATTGTGAAAAAAATCATCAAAAAACATAGTCACTCTATCAAGCAATTCATGTCCAAGTACAGGTGTACATAAAGTTCGGGAACAGTTTCAACCATTTACTGCATGAGAACTAAACATTGTACACATGTCATACATATTCCATTTTTAAGAGAAATTAGATTTTTTTTAACAAGCGTTTGATATGCAAACTGTGAGTCACCTGGCAGATATCAGTATGGTAATCGAATTCCCAGCATGGCATCGTCAACTGTGGTCGTCACTTCCCATATCCTCTCCTAGAACTCTGCTACATCACATGGTAGAGGCAGTACATACACCAGATCTTTAATGTGTCCCCACAGAAAAAAGTCACACATAGTGAGATCTGGTGATCGGGGAGGCCATTTCATGAAACAGCTCACTCTGCACCTGAACTCACTATGTTTAAGACTAGTGCTGACTATCGGCAAATTACTAAACTATGCTGTGGCGGTATACATGAAAGAAACTTTCAGGGTTTCTCCTCAAAATGACATATGTATGATATCTGACAATGTTTGGTTCTTGAGCAATAAATAATTGAAAATGTTCGCAGACTTTATGTACACTGCATACAATGTCTAATTCCACAATAAATATTCCAAAAATTACACCCAGCCTGAATGACAACAACTTTAACTGATAATGTCTGCCAGAGTAGGTGAAGGCACTGTGTTTCCTGAAATCTTTTGCCGTAGGAATTTCCCAGTGGGAAGCACAAAGATATATGCGAGGTATGGATCTCACACCATGGGTCTTTTGAATCTGCTCATCAATACTTTCAGGGCGCATTCTGACAGCTAACATAATCTTATTAATTGCACTGGCATCTAGTATTAAGTTTACATTTCCTCCAGATTTCGACATGGCCAGGAGTGGACTACACTACAGATTTTTAGATTACTATGTAGTGTTCCACTCCAACATTTTACACACTTCTCTAGTGATGACTGATTTCTTTGCCTAGGGTATGGAGTACGTGTGACAATATATTTTATGACGAAATGTGCCAAGCTGCATTCATATCCACAAATTGTCTCAGGTTTTCCTTCAAACATATTTGTGTGCTTTAGCAGAGTTTCTTTCAGTTCATGTTGCTGAATACTGTCTAAATAATCGGATATGTTATTTTTACTGATACTTGCTACAGAATATTTTGAACAGAACTTAATTCAGGCTACAGAGTAAGGTGACTGTGAGACTCATTACTAATGATCTCCACCAAAATGCTTTTTCAAAATTTACTGTGATCAGTATCCTCGTCCAATAAATCCACTGCTATGTCCTGACCATCAATAATAATTTAACACTTTCCTGAGGAGAGATCAGTTCTTGTGTTCCTCCCAAGTAGGAAGCCATTCATTAAAGTACAATCCTCTGTTAAATTGTCAATTACTGGGGAAATGTCCTGAATAACTACATTTCCTGTTTTCAGTGGCAAGTGGGCTACTATTTTCGTGTTTCTTTTTCTTTTTTTGTTTTTATTTACCTGGTACCGAACGCCCCCAGGATTTTACAACTGGTAACTGTCAGAGCAGGTACTTTGACAGATCTGAATCACAACAACGATATCCCCACATGTGCTTGTTTAGCCTACTGCGATATTTTCACAGGCTGGATAGTATATTCATTTAGTTCCTGATATAATCCATTTGATATATCACTCCCGTCATTGTAACAGAGCATGTTCGTAACATTCTCACTGCAGTTACTTCTTCCCATGACCAACATTCTGGGGCTTAATGCTGTCGCTCATAGTTTTCCTGTAAACGTCTCCATGTGAGCCGTTCCATTGGATAGCAAACTTTAGTTTCCAGAATGGAATTTTCATTCGGATATGAAATTTTCTGGCAGATCAGAACTGTGTGTCTCTGGTTTTGCTACAATTCTTAATGACTCAAATGTTCAGTTCACTAGGCCTGGAGAGAAAGATGGACAAGAGTGCATGACATTACAGCGGCGTTTCAGTGCCGAAGAAGAATGTCTTTTTCAATTTCAAATTCATAACTACGGTCTATATGTATCTGTGTATCACGTATTCATGTCATATCTTCCCTGTCCTCACTGTCATCTGCTAATATGAGTGTGTGGTTTGTCTGTAGCTGGCACCTCAGGTTTCCTTAGTTGAAAGGAGGTTTACTTGAATGCTAAGGGTAGTTTAGCCAGCCTTTGTGTAGAGCTTTGAATACAGCTATGTTGGATCATAAAGGTATTAGTGGTCATTGGTCAGCAAACATTGTGAGGTTGATACAGGTAGAAACCGCTCACGCTCGCTGGGCCCTTATGGGATACTGTGTAGACCCCGGCGCTGGGGCAGGTTAGTTTTATTCTTCCATAGGGCGACGGTGAGTAAGGATACTCTCAGTAGTATCTCTAGTTGCTAAGTTTATGTGTGTAAGAGTTAGCATTGTTTGAGTTTCTGGTTGTCACTCTGGTGTGTGGCATTGATAACCATGCCGCACCACTTATTTTAGCCAGGGAACAGTATTAATTTATTCGTATTCAATTTATTTGATGAGATATTTTGTGCAACTGCAACTTGGCGTGGACGAGCGCTGCCGCCACAAGACGTACAGTGTTAGTTTCGTGTATCATGTATGAATATTACCGCGTAACTTTTTTTTAGAAAGTGAATGAAATAAAATATCCTGTTAAATTTGGAATGAAATGTTTTGTTAAAAAATCTCTTTTGTGTTCGTTAAGAGCCACGGCTAAGTTTTCTCAGGGTGCTATCGCCAGAAACATCATACGTATTCCAACGTGAAGACGTCCATCTTACTCAGGATGGATAAAAAAAATATCTTTCTTTAATGTTATGCGATAATCAAATTAAATATAATACTCAATTAATTATTTATTTTTCTCTGTGAGGCTTGATGCTCCAGTATAGCTGCCTATGTGCAATGGCAGCGTATACAATTCAAATGGAAATGGAAATGAGCGTTTGGCTTCATTGGGGAATAATTTGTTTTCAATAAAAGTGTACCTCTGGCCTACAAAAAGAAATGAAAAGTATTACAAGACGCCGTTCTGCATTTATTTATATTATTGTCTTTAATACTTCTTGCAATTACATGATTATTAAAATAGGTTTATCATTTTAACAACAATGGCGTCGCTGCAACAATGGACTTACACAAAATGGCCAGGGCAACATTTAATTATTATGTAAATGATAATTATGGGTCAGAGAAGGTACTTTTGCTTCTAACAAAACACGCATACTACCAAGCTATTTGCATATAAATTTAAAAAAAATTATCATGACACTATATATAACTGAAATAATTATTTACAGACCGTGATCTACATGCGACCGTCAGATAGGACGTCAGAACCAACCAGACACAGAAGACAAAGAAGAAGACAAGAGCATGAAACAAAGAAATCTTTTTCTTATATACTACGATACAGAGATAATAGTAATTACAATTCTATGAGCACGTATAGCGGTTCCATTGAAACATATCGATAAGTTGATTTACATTACTTTTTTCAAGAAGCGATGCTATAATGTGTCGTGTACTTTATGGAATGCCGGTGTTAAATTTTATGTAATTTATCGTCCAGTTTGTATTTCATCCCCACAGACATAGTAGCCCGTACTCTGCTGCTTTGTAAATCATGAGGCTCCATTTCGACGTAAACGCCTCTCATGAATTGAAGCTTCAGATTGCGTTCATGTTTGGTAAATTTATTTACAAAATTACTGAGCTGGGTGGAATTTCAGAAGCGTACTTGTTCTCTGAAACTGACCACTGAAGCCAGTTGCGCTCTGACCCAGTAAGCTTACATGTGGAGTAGGGAAGCTTTCTTCTAAATTCTATCTTTCGTTGTGTGAGCGATCATGTGAACGTGGTGTGTGTGATCGTCATATATCGTAACCAGTAATTTATCAGACAACCCCTTAATAATGTTTCAATGAAATTTATCATGATTATTTTATATTGTATACATGGATTGATATTTTATTAAATCATCAAATGATCTTTGAGGTGGCGCCTTTTATCAGTTTAACTAAGTAATATTTTAATAAATAAATAATAAATCAGAAATTTTGTGTTTAGTACGTGCTCAAGGAAAGGTTCTGCTTGCATAGTCATCCTGGGCTTTAGAAAATCAGAAAAGACATATTTTCCGAAGCTGATCCTACAAGTACCTTGGAGTAGTAAAAGACGACACATTCATAATATTCTCACTGCAGTTTACTTCTACCCATGACCAGCATTCTGGGGCTTCATGCAATGACTCATAGTTTTCCTGTCTGGAGATATTAGGAAAGTTATAGACTTCTTTACCCTCATTTCTGGAGCATTACTGCTCCAGTTCTGATTTTGTGGCCACTCCTACCTGTTATCTTTCCAAAAACATGAATTACGATTAATGGCATTATACTAATTATAACAATGTTATTGCCTCTTTTTTGCCAGGGCAATGGTGAGCTAGATGGACTACATTTGGACGACTCCCCTGACAATTTTTTCTGCCCATCACCACAGAAATTCAGTTGTCGTTGCCACCACTACCAACTGATCCATTATTACTATTGTGCCGATTGTTTGTTGAGCATGCCAGGTTGTTCCTATCATGACGAACATTACTGATTCCTTCTTTCACCTCTTCTTATTTGACGTCAGTGGAGTTCAACACTGACATAAACTCCTCCAGGTTGCTTTCTGGTTCAATGATTAATCAGGGTGTATACGACCCGGGACAACCGGGAGATCCGGGAAAAACCCAGGAATTTTTCTCATCCGGGAGAAAACCAGGAAAATCCCGGGAATTTTTTAGAATTCCGGGAATTTTTCATTGTTTTAGTTTTCAGTTAAATTTTTGTAACTTTGACTGGTGAGAACCAATACTCTAACAAAGAACATTACTGTATCTCGCTACTGCAGAATAATACTGCAGCAATAAAAAACGAACGAGAGAAAAAAAACGAAAATAAAATTTAAGCTGCAAAAGAAATTCACCATATAAAGAACAAAACACAGTGCTCTTACAAGCGTCTGCCAACAGCAAAATGTGTCAAAGCCTTTATGAAGACTATGCAGTGTTTCATAACAACAAAATGCCTCCGATTGGCGTGACGTCACAACTTTACATTAGATTCGTTTGAGCGGTCGCGAGCGAGCTTATCTGCATGTGCAGTTGAGTCTGCTTCCGGCTACAGAAGTGTGGCAGTTACCTGTATAAGCAATAGCAGCAAGCAGCCAGATGCTGTCCGGAAAAATTTCACAGGTGCGCCTCAGCTGCCAGATTCACGTATGCGCAACGGGCCCGGAACTAGCGGGCGGGGGAAAACCGGGTTATCTACCCCGCGCGGTAGTTTCAGGGGGGGGGGGGGGGCGCCAAATTCATATTATTGAGGAAAAAGACCTTGTTTCACAAAGCCCCTAGCACTTCGTGAATTATATTCCGTCGTGTTATAAAAATGACCACTTGTGCCAAAACAGTCTCGTTTATTTGGTGTGTGTAACAACTACTGCAATATTGAGCAGGTCTATTTCGTTTTATATAGCAGTGACAAAATACACGTAATCAGATCGAGAAACCACACCAGTCTTGGGTACAATTTGTATTAACAGCTTTTCTGGTATTAGACAACGACATTTCGTTTTTTCATGTAGCAAAACGTTGACCAAGTTTGATGAGGCAGTAGATTCTTTCCCAGAAAGGAAACTACGCCATATAAAGCTGTGGTAAGACTAGAGAGAAAAGAAGCTAGGACTTAACGATTGAAGAAACATGTACTGTCTTGCTTGTCCTATATTTAATTTTATGTCACACAAATCAGCAAGTTATTAGCTAACAGGCAGTAAAGACTGCAAATTTTCTGAAGAGTTCTTGTTCTGCCGGTTACAAATAATACCAACCAGTATTAATTCCAAGATTTTTTTTAAAGAGGAGCAGGATGTCAATAAAGAGGAGCAGGATGTCAAACCGGCCGACTGGGAGCAGGAGAGGCACCACAGGACATTTTAATTTCCACTGGCGTGAATATAGTTTGATGGCACCCAATCCATTACAAAATATTACATGTTTGAATTCCACAGAGTGAAATACAAGAGACGTGCGATGGAAGAATGCTGTGTGGAGAGGCGTGGCACTGCACTTTGCCACACTTAAGACCAAATAACATGTCCTACGTTTCCTCGAATATATATGTTTTATGTATCAGACTCTTCAGAAAAATTTGTGCTACAAAATGAAATTTTTGAGAAGCCGTTTTTTAAAACCTCAAATGCTCAAGGGAGGAGGGAGCGCCACTATCTAATATCGCCCGGGTTCAGAAATATGCTAGATCCGGTCCTGATTTACATAGCAGTCTGAGTTGTAGTGGGAGGTGGTAGTCTCCACGTGACCCGTGTTTACGTTAAGTGATTTTGCTGTTTCCTCTTCATTTATTGCTCTCACTTCAAATGAAAACAAAACGAATTTCTGTGGCTGGGAGCTATCAAGTGAATTAAAATACAATCACATAATTACGGAAGGCTAAAATATGTAATTAGTTTCAGATTTTATTTTGTTTCCATCTTTCTGACAGTCAAGCGTTAATCGCCTTGCACAACAATGAAGTTATTTTTGTCTGTTTGTTAAAGAAATTTGACTTTTACTAATCTTTTCTGCTGAGGCAGTCAATTTATTTGAAACTAAGTGTTTAATTCCTCACTATTGGCTAGATTCAACTGTTCGCTGCATTTCAGGTTCACGTTTTCATCATCATTATGCCTTAATAAAGAACCAAACATGGGATAACACAGTACAGGTACTCCAAGAAAATTTACATCTGAATCTGGACATACGAACGTGCACTTTAAACCGAATGATGCATTTTAGTATAGTTCACAAAATTGCCATGCCCTTGGAGTCTCTACATCTACATCTACATGACTACTCTGCAATTCACATTTAAGTGCTTGGCAGAGGGTTCAAGAAACACAATCATACTATCTCTCTACCATTCCACTCCCGAACAGCGCGCGGGAAAAACGAACACCTAAACCTTTCTGTTCGAGCTCTGATTTCTCTTATTTTATTCTGATGATCATTCCTACCTATGTAGATTGGGCTCAACAAAATATTTTCGCATTCGGAAGAGAAAGTTGGTGACTGAAATTTCGTAAATAGATCTCGCCGCGACGAAAAACGTCTTTGCTTCAATGACTTCCATCCCAAATCGCGTATCATATCTGCCACACTCTCTCGCCTATTACGTGATAATACAAAACGAGCTGCCCTTTTTTGCACCCTTTCGATGTCCTCCGTCAATCCCACCTGGTAAGGATCCCACACCGCGCAGCAATATTCTAACAGAGGACGAACGAGTGTAGTGTAAGCTGTCTCTTTAGTGGACTTGTTGCATCTCCTCAGTGTCCTGCCAATGAAACGCAACCTTTGGCTCGCCTTCCCCACAATATTATCTATGTGGTCTTTCCAACTGAAGTTGTTCGTAATTTTAACACCCAGGTACTTAGTTGAATTGACAGCCTTGAGAATTGTACTATTTATCGAGTAATCGAATTCCAACGGATTTCTATTGGAACTCATGTGGATCACCTCACACTTTTCGTTATTTAGCGTCAACTGCCACCTGCCAGTCTTGTTTCTTTTATGATATAATGTAAGATCTTTTAATGTTTTACACGTGCGAACGTACGGGCTTCCTGCGTCATCGTAGATGCGCAAGCGCTGCGCACCTGTTATTTGGCGCGCTCTGGCAACTGCTGAATCGATTCTATTTATAACTGGTCGCGGGAAAATATTGCGAATGGTCGTTTAGAAAGCGTTACTTTCAAAGTAAATTTCCTTTTACGCAAGATGAACTCTGTGCGCGCGAATGTCCGATGTATTTATTAAATCACAGAGCATTTGACTCTCATTCAAAAATCAGATCTTTGAGGGTGACCATTTAGAATATTTTCGAGCCCAAAAGATCAGACATTTATGTCGTTGTTAAAAAAATTTACTGGCAGATTTTTGTGGTGTATTTTTAAAGTGTAACACGCGCAAAAATGATCATTATGTGTTGAAGCTTAGCTTCTCTTGCAGCTTATTAATCTTAGTGACCAATATTAAACGTAAAAGCTTTTCTTTCATTGTAGCTACACTATATAGCTATATGTGTATATTAATTTAAACATTACCTTTTCCTATTTGTGTGTTCGCGCTACTTAACAGTGATGTTGCTATTGGCTGACTACATCACGTGTCCTACGATCTGAATATCCGCTGTCATCGGCTGGCGAGATCGCTTGACATGCTGGGTTACAAAAGCGCATCGCAATCTCGCTTTCAATCCTTCGGAAAGTAACATGCGGTATTTCGTGGAATTAGAATTTATACTTTCGTAATACGAAAATATGCAGTGTACATGTTGCTGCACATCAGACATCTTTCTAAAATGTGTTTTTTCTCCTGCGTTTCGTTTCCAAAAGTGCCGGTAAATTCTACGACGGTGTATGAAACCACAGCCATTTAAAGGATTGATAAGTTTTACAGTTTCGAGGAAATGTATACTGTTACTTAACACGGAAAAAATGTATTTTCATCCGGGAGAAAGTGTATTTTTAACCGCTAAATCCGGAAAAAATCCGGAAATTTTGTTCGTCGTCCACGTATACACCCTGTTAATGTTTCCCCTATTTGCCCGCATCTCGTGGTCGTGCGGTAGCGTTCTCTTTTCCCACGCCCGGGTTCCCAGGTTCGATTCCCGGCGGGGTCAGGGATTTTCTCTGCCTCGTGAATGCTGGGTGTTGTATGCTGTCCTTAGGTTAGTTAGGTTTAAGTAGTTCTAAGTTCTAGGGGACTTATGACCACAGCAGTTGAGTCCCATAGTGCTCAGAGCCATTTGAACCATTTTCCCCTATTTCAATAAGCAACTCTGCCTTAAGTATTCGTAAATCCCGTCTGTTTGAGATTAGTTGATACTAGTACTTTTCATTATATACTTTTCAAGATATTTGCTGAGATTGCCTTTCTTTATGTTGTATGGATCAGGATTAAATACTTCCCTGCAAAGCCTCTCCTCAATACCCTTGGACCAGTATTTTGCAATGAAAGCACATTTGAAATACTCTTAACTATCACAGACTCTGCTGCCTCAATGGTCCAACCCGTTGTATGCATCTTAGAAACAAATTTGCCCCTGCGTATGTTTCTCCATGAGTGCTGCTGTACAAACTCTCATATGAATACTACTGGATGCTGCTTCCCTTATCAGATACAAAAATCTGCAATGGCCTCTGTCTGATTAGATTTTCTTCTAATAGTGCAGCCATTAGCGATGGTAGTGTGGCATCAAGCAATAGGTTTGTTCAATGGGAATCTGAGCTGCTGGCTTTTTATAGTTGTAAAACTATTGTAGGCTACCAAAGATTACCACAAGTAAATGTAGACTAATGTGGTTTGATCAGCCTTCGTCAGTTAATATCATAATCGCATTATCTGTGCATTAGGTATATTGCATACTTATCGAGTGTAAGCCCCTTTCGATCACTTTGTTTGAATATGTGCTCAGTGTTACTGAGCACATATTCCCCCACAAACTGAAAGCAATGAATGGTCTAGAAACTACGTGAGGATATATGAAGGGCTGCATAACCTATGGAACATTTTCGTTGCACGTAGTTACTGTCCTGTCTGTCGCTTAAAAACAAACAGTATTTGCAACAAAATTAAAAATGCTCACTTCAGGATTTATGAGAAAATTGATGATATGTAATGCAGCACAGAGGGGCGTTGAAGGAAAAAAATGTAGATTTATCTTATAGTTCTAGAAAAAGCAATTTCTTCCAAATAATTTTAAAATTTTGCAAAATCACTTCATGGAATTTTTATAAAACATGTTCCTGTTACTCATAAACAACTTTCCCACTTATCAATAGTAAAAGAAAATGCTTGCCTTTGATTATGATGATGTACATTCTACTGAGTACAAAAACAATAATTATATGAACGTTTTTATGTTTTTGTATTTAAACTGCACTTGCATTAAAAGAAATTGCTTTGCCTATGTAAAATCACATAAGTTATGTGATCAACTAATTTTTATTTCTCATAAAGAGCGATTTGTATATTTTGTAAGGATGTAAAATACGTAATGGACTGAATGATGTGCAGTTCTAATTATGTGCAAAATAAACAAACAAACAAAAAACCAAGAGAAATCGTCACCTCCCACTTCCTCTTCGACAAACCCATTTATGTTTCTTTCCTTACCGACGCTGCTAACATTGTTGGTAATCCTACCACTTACTACATCGTTTATGTGCAGTGCCAAAACTGCTGAAACCTAGATTTGATAGAGCGCAATTATACTTGAACCATAACTCTTTTGTTGTATTGTAACTCAGGGCAGACTGAGATGTTGCATCAATGCTATGTGCAACTGACTCCATATCCCACATAATTGCTCACATTTAACTAAATTCCTTTTCAACTGGCCGTATGTTCTCTCTAATGGTATTCAGCAGAATCTGAACCTGTGGTTTCTCTTAAGTCTTACCCAATTCAGCGCTCTTTATCAGAGTGGACTTCGTTAAGTTGCTTGTCACTGCTTCTTTAAATTTATTTTCAGTTTCTACTTTGTTAGTTGTTTATCAGCCTTTTGCTCATATTCATTAAATTTTGTGCCAGTCATTTCGCCACTTTATTTGTTCTACTTCTCCTTTTTCCCACGCGCCATTCGAGAATGGAATGGTAAAGAAGTAGTATGAAAATGGTTCGATGAACCCTCTGCCAGGCACTTAAGTGTGAATTGCAGAGTAACCGTGTAGATGTAGATGAAATCCATTTACAAAATTTCTGGACCTGTTGACGCTTATGTGAAGCAGACTGCTCTTTTAAAATTCTTTCCTCTCAACTGAAATATTACTTACTTGAGCTCGTAATTTCTGGATAGATGCTGCTACTGCCGTCGGTCTTAAGTTAATTTGAGAAACCTGACCTGATGTCCTAACCAGGACTGTCGAAATTTCGCCTATGTGCGTTAGCCCAGTAGACATTGTTCAGGTCAAAATATATATTTTCTTATAGATATTTGCCAGCGTGTCGGTCGCTTTGATTCTATGAAACGATAATGCTTCCACTTCCATATCATACACAACATCACTTAATTCTTCTCTGTCCTGTTTTTGTTTTTGTCACTCTTTACTAAACACAATAACAATAACAGTCACAATCATAATCTTCTTTTTAAATTAATTACCTTTCATAATAATTCTAATTTTAATTTAAAAAAGTACGCACCTAATGGTGTACAATGTGATGAAACAATCTAGCAGCAATCTTGTCTCCACAAAATGCTTCGAGTAATAGGTAAAACCACGCTATTTAACAAAAAAAACCATTAGTTCTACCAGTTTAATTTTGAATACTGAGAGCACTAGTGCAAACTCAGAAGCAAACGAAAGACAAGAGTAGTAACACTTCCTTAATTTGTATGCCTCAATCCATCAAAGCTGATCTCATCTTAGAAATTTGTTTTTGATTCTTTTTCCTGGATTCTTCCAGTCAATAATCTAACAATAAAATTTTTCTTCTCTAGTACAGCATAATTTTTTTGGTCATGAAAGAAGTAGGTAAAATTTGTAATTACAAACGGTATTATAAACTTTCACAATTATTATTACTTCACAATAATATAATGATAAAAAGTTACAGGATATTGCACCTTGTATTTACCGTTCCTGCAACTTTGGAAACCATTTCTAATATTCCTATCATTTTTTTTATTTTAGTTCCTATTATGTAAATATGTTACCAGTTCAAGCATGAAATTCTGCCTTTGGTGACCAAGTAGGAATCTTAACATGTTAAAGAGAAAGCTAAATCCGTGAGATACCGATCGATGTGAGAGAGAGGGGCTTGTGAAGTGACTATGTACAATATGGCAGAAGATGTCGTCTCATGTCAACAGCGAGAGGTTATCACTCGCTGCGAGTGAAAATGGCGTCGCCTGTAGAAAAGTACTGTCTTCTTCTCAAGGTAATGGACAGGAAAACTGTAGTCTGACTCTAGACGGTAAGTGCCAAGAACAGAGAGAGTTCTCTTCTAAGTCCTCTGACAGCGCCAGTTTGTCCGAAGAGAAGATGGCAAAGTGGGAACTGGGATAACAGTGCTCCAGGGTTTTATGATCTCAGAGTGCCCACTCTTCAGTGAGCTTCTGACCTCAAAACACATGTCTGGTACCTGCTGCTGGCAGTAGCTGTGACCAAGCAAGGACTAGCTGCTGGAACTTTTAGAGAACAGACAATATATTCCATCCGCAGAGGTTTCACATCCTAACTTGGACCCAGACATCAAAACCCAGTCGCCATGGCGTTAGTTTCCCCCTCAAAGAAGAAGAAGAAGAAGAAGAAGAAGAAGGTGTTTGAATTTTTATCTGAATTTCGCTATTGCCGCCATCTTTGCCATATAATAAATTGCTCTTAAAATGGGCAATTTAGAAATGAAGTTCTGGAATTCTTTTCCTCAGTATGCCAGGAAACTATTTATTATTGTTTCCTTCTTCTCTGAAATTTTAGTAATGGTTTAATTTGCATTTAAATTTTGGGAAACATAGAAATAAATTAATAATAGTAAGTTCACCAGCGATTTAATCACACACATTGGGTTCGTAATATGCAATGATGTGTGCGAATTATTAACTATTCGGGATATTTTTGTCTGTAAGAGGTCTCGCACGGAATTACATGTAGGTATGGCGACATGAGGGCAGCCTCGCTAGCGTAGGTATATTACAGTTTCTTCCTTATTGGTCGTCGATAGGTTACATTTGTAGTGTAAACTAAGCTCATTAGTCTGGCCCAGTTATGCAGAAGATATCTATAGTAGGCACTCGTCTTGAATTTGTTTTGTGAAAATTCTGTTTTCTCCGCAAGTATAAAACTAGAAAGAACATCTATATCTCATTCATTCGTTCGAAGTTCAGACACAACATGAATAATCAAAGAGTCCGTACTGCATATAAGACGTAGCAGATGATTTACTCACAGTTAACAATATATTCAGGACTATTACGCAGTGGTCGGACGAATTTCACATTAAACCCAACATTTCGTCCTCATCTGTGGAAGATATTTTCAAGGTGGATGGTAGCTTCTCTGAGCGTTCGAGACCATTAGCAGCAGGGTAGTAGCTTCGAATTCAGTTCATTCCAAGCAATGTTGACAGTGATTTAAAGAGATAAGGCTCGGATTGTTTGCCCTGATCGGTAGTGATGTGGAGGAAATGCCGAAGCGCGAAATCCACTAATGAAAGAGGGTTGTGGCTACAGTTACTGTTTTTGCATCTTTCATATATTTCATTGGATAGGCTTCAGGCCAACGAGAGGAATGATAAATCGGTGTCAGCGAGCGTTGACACCCTTTTAACAGCGGTAAAGGTGCAATGATGTCGACGTAAACATTCTCAGATCGTTGATTCAGTGCTTTGAAAGTATCGAGCAAAGATGTAACGTGCAGAGTTAATTTGTTGTGCTGACAAACACTGCACTAACGGACAAATGTCTTGCAATCCCTCTCGATATTTGGTCAAATAAATAACTTTTTTTCACTTTTCTTACAGCAATCCTTACTTCTGGATAACAGAGGATGAGGAGAGAGAAAACTGCTTACTTGCGAAAATCTTCTGTAACAAACGGTCCCACTTGTGACGTTGGTACGTTGCAGTGCAGAGCTACATTCGTATTTGAACACGTCAGAGCTGTAAGCCTGACATGGCGATGTCTTGTCTCTCTTCTGAAGGAAGGTGAATATGAGCTGCTCATGGTCTGTGATAAGTGTGAAATATCTACCTTCAAGTGTGAGCCTACACTTCTTGGCTGAGGCATATACTATGTAGGCCTCATGGTCGTGTGTTGATCAATTTCCCTGTCAAGGTGGTTTTTTACTTAAGAAAGCTAGAATTTGTTAGTCATGTAGTACATGTCATTGTAATACAGCTCCAATGGCGGTCGATAATTCTTTTATCATAAATACAAGAGTTGTGTCAGGAAGAGGATGAGTTAATAATGCAGCCATTGCAATAGGAGTTTTCACTCTGAGGATGGATGCTTTCTTCTCACCGGTCCGCTGTAGCCTGTCTCCTGATTGCAAGTTTCAGGAATCTGTTGAGAAGCTCTGCCAATAATGTATGCTTGGCACAAGACGTCGAGAAAAATTTGTCAAGCCCAATAAAAGGAGTAATTCACGTGTTGTAGTTGGCTGGGGAAATTGATAACTACCTTCCACTCTTTTATGGGATAGCAGGATTCCTTGTACACTGATACGTTGCCCTGAATAGTTTATTTCTGTTACTCACAGACAAATTATGATGAGTTGATCACCAAGCCACGTTCACGTAGTCCATTGAACTGTTGCTGTGTGGGTGTTAGATGCTTTGCCTTGTTAGATGACATTACAAGCAGGTTATAGATATAGACCTATCAGATGTCTAAGTCTCTAGTTATTTCATCCATGAAGCACTGTAAAGTCTCGGCGGCATTGCTCAATGCGAATCACATTTTCAGAAATTTCTTAAGTCCAAATAGAGTACAAACAGTGGTTTGGGTATATTATTCGGTATGGAGGGTAAGTGATAAAAAACATGGAGAAAATTCTTTTTATGAATGTACATAGTAAAGTACAACATGTGGCGTAGGGAAGCTATCAGATATCTTTCTGGCATTAAGATGGCGATATTAGTAAAGCTATCCGAAATCTGGAACGCAATGACCAAACTTGAACCCTGGCAACATTACGTGCAGTCATTGACCCTCAAAGTACGACGTCACAAGTCATGCCCTCTTTTCAGTTACTACACACTGGTGGGATATCCCTGTTCAATCCAAAAACTGGTATTATGTTTAAAAAATACATAAACCTCACCTGAATTGCAGAAAATGGCGCCATGTACAAAAAAACTGTTGCCAATATGACAATATTCCCATTATGGTAAAAAATGTAAGCTTCACCTGAATTACATAAACTGGTGCCGTTCAGCAAACCCATCTCTCTCTCTCTCTCTCTCTCTCTCTCTCGCTCGCTCGCTCTCTCTTACACACACACACACACACACACACACACACACACACATACATACATACACAAACACACGTACCTGCATTTTGCGCCATGTTCAAAGATTTTCCAAACGAATTGCATTATGTATCAAAAATTTACAAGCTGCTACTAAATTCCGTAAATTGGAGTCATGTTCAAGGTGTCCAGACGATCTGTATAATTTATGAAATATACGTTTATTACATGTACCTCCACATCTAAAATGCATGTCAAAAATACATGACCAACAAAATTTTTGTGTCAAGTGTCACAATCTTATTTTCACGTTTAAAACATGTAAAGGGTGTTACAGTACTTCCGTATCTCAATTGTTCTATTATTTTACAAAGCACATGAGGGTTATGTATAAATACGAATTTCGGAGGAAGGCTGCAACATTTATTGATCAAAACTACGAGATGTAAACACACAACATATCCAAAACAAACGAACTGATCAAGCATAATTTTGGATGGAAAGAAGGCGTTTTGAAGCCTATTTCTTTAATATGCAAATGTAATTTCATAATGCTGCGAATATGAAACGTAAACATACAGCATGGCCAAAGAATATGTTCGACAAAGTTCCGCAGACATAGAGGAACGCTCGATAATTAGGAAATACCACCTTTGTGGCGAAATAAAATTACTTATCATATAAGTAAGAATTTCGATTATCAAAACGCAAGTTAGTTATTGTAATATTTAAGTTTAATTCCAGATCTATGATCATGAACGGAAATTCGATCTTGCAACAATTGTTACTCAAAATACGTATGGTTTTGTGTACAAAACACGTATGGCACTAACGTATTAATTTAACCGTTTTGTAAACTACCAAAATATACATCAGTCATATAAAAATCTCTAATAAAAATTGCAAGTTAAGCAGTATTTGTCGATGACTAGAGTACAATATTTGTGCCACACTTACTGATACACATTTATCCCTTAAATATTTCCAGAGCTAAATTGTCTGTATTACTTATCAAAACACTCGCAGTCTGCTCATTGACACTATTCCCACGACTTACACGTTTGTCGATGACCTCAGTTTGATCTCTGCACCACACTTTAAAGAAATTGAAATACATAAAATTTGTTCTGTAACACTACTGCTGCTCTGACTTCCAGCTTGAAGTGTCGCTATTGGTAAGCATATTTTGATGTTTGTACCAAAGTAAGCTAAGCTATTTCTACATCTAAATTTGTCAAAAACTCGTCCTAGTTTTATTAAAACCGATACCAGTCAGCCAAACATTTTAGAGACAACACCTATGCTAGGGTATTAACATTATCCTTCAGTAGAAAGCATTTATCATCTTTTCCGGATAATTCTATGGTAACTTACCTTGGCACACAGAGGAGGTTATGTGACACTTCAGTGAAATAGCTTACTTAAAATCAGTAATAAACATTTTCATGGATAATAAATGAGGGTTGCTATGCTTTCGAGTACTTTTCAAAGACACTCAAACTTTATGGCTGGGTGTTTGTCTCACAGTATAAAACCTTCATCATCATCTTCTGATAATGTTAACTTATCTTGTTACACAGTGTAGGTTACATGATACTTTGCTACTCTGTAGATCAACATGTTACAGCAAAATTGCGACAAACTGCATTATAATTCTGGAGCAAAATTCCAACAAAATTCTCCATATAACACAATGTTTGTAAAACATGTGTGGGTTTCATATAATGTGTTTAAAGTAATTTTTAAGCTTGGTTTGTTCTTTTTCCAATAGAGACAGGAAGTAAAACAAAAACAAGTTCTGTTGTAAACATTATTTACTGATGCGTATGATTTGTTTTTTTTTACCGTTTTTGTATATTTTGCGTTTTTACACACTAGTGGTGGTAATGGTAGTAATAGTAATAGCAGTAACCGTAGAATATCCTTCTTTTCATAATACTCCTTGGAAGCTGTTGATGTCATAACATATGGCACATACTCCCTCCTTTGTCTTTTATAAGTAACACAGCATCTTCAGGGAGTCATTGTTTCAAATTTTTTGTGCAATGTCTGAGCGTCTTAGCAAAAACAATTATGTCCACTTTTTGACACGTTTCCCATCTTTGAATGAGTATGCTGCTTCAGCTCTACAACTAGTTTGTGAAAACCTTCCATTAGTTAACTTCTGCCAATAGGGACTCTATTCTTTTAACTCTTCAAGATTCGCGTAACTAACTAAGTTTCATATTTTTCAATCAGTGTACAGGAGGAGCCATTTGTATTTGAACTGGACATTTTTCAGAATTTTTATACCTCATATTTGTTATGGGATATTTGTACTGTTTACTAGCACTAGCTATGGGCTATCAATCTTTTTACTGCTCCAAACACATGAAGCAATTGATGTTCTACATAGCTGAGAATCATTTTTTTATTTCCCCTACTCAATCTGCATATGGAGAACTGGAACAAAAAGTATGATAAGCAGGAGAGGCAGCGATAGTTGACACAAATAAATACGCAATCATAACTGAAAGAGTGTTCTAACCTGAAAATAGGGGTCAACTACTCGATCTTAAAACTGCATTGCTACAACAGAACTTCATAGTGTGTTTCTGCAGTGCGTGGCAGCTACTGGATATTAAAACTGTATAGTAACACCAGTAGCTGAAAGTGTGTATGTGCAGTGTATGTCAGCTTCTGGATCTCCAATTGTATTGTTATACCAGTGTGTATGCACAGTAGATGATACTATGGCGAAATTATGGTCAATTGACAGGGTGACAACCTTTGCACCATGTACTATTGGATGCAGCAAAGATGGCCGCTTTATAAGGTGACTGCTATAACCCTGAATTCTTGACAGTAGTAGATGTAACGTAACTTGACAATGAGCCTCAGCTATTGGATCTTAAAACTCTGTTCTACCATCAGCAGCTGACAGTGTATGTGCTATAACTTGGTAGTGGATGTTGGCTACTAGGTCTTCCTCGCTTTATATTTGGTTCCAGTTAAGCATCAAATGAAACTGTATCATACATCATTGTCTCCCTACATCATTGTGTTACACCAAAACCTGTAACAATATACCTCCAGCATAGCAAAATAGTTAGAAATTGCCGCATACATCGCCATGTTACAGTAAAATTACTACATAAATCACCATTGCTACTCGAAATTTTAATAAATGGCCCGGTTATAGCAACAATTGAAACAAATCGCCACATACATCACTAACTAAGCAATCTCAGAACTGTTTCAGCAAGTAGCAACTTGCTCCACTATGAAAAACTGAGTGCTAGTTCCGCAAGGTCTGCAGAAAAGACGGCCGGAGTGGCCGTGCGGTTCTAGGCGCAACAGTCTGGAGCCGAGCGACCACTACGGTCGCAGGTTCGAATCCTGCCTCGGGCATGGATGTGTGATGTCCTTAGATTAGTTAGGTTTAATTAGTTCTAACAAGGGAACCTCCCCATCGCACCCCCCTCAGATTTAGTTATAAGTTGGCACAGTGGATAGGCCTTGAAAAACTGAAAACAGATCAATTGAGAAAAAAAGGAAGAAGTTGTGTGGAACTGTGAAAAAATAAGCAAAATATACAAACTGAGTAGTTCATGGGAAGATATGCAACGTCAAGGACACTGGGAATGCAGGAGCGCCGTGGTCTCGTGGTAACGTGAGCAGCTGCGGAGCGAAAGGTCCTTGGTTCAAATCTTCCATCGAGTCAAAAGTTTAAGTTTTTATTTTCAGTTTATGTGACAAACTCTTATGTTTTCATCACTTTTTTGGGAGTGATTATCACATCCACAAGAAAACCTAAATCGGGCAAGGTAGAAGAATTTTTTTACCCCTTCGCCAAGTGTACAAGTTAGGTGGGTCGACAACATATTGCTGTCATGTGACGCACATGCCGTCACCAGTGTCGTATAGAAAATATAAGATGTGATTTCCTGTGGAGGAATCGGTTGACCTATGACCTTGCGATCAAATGTTTTCGATTCCCATTGGAGAGGCACGTCCTTTCGTCTACTAATCGCACGGTTTTGCGATGCGGTCGCGAAACACAGACACTAAACTTATTACAGTGAACAAAGACGTCAATGAACGAACGGACAGATAATAACTATGCAAATATAAAGAAACTAAAATTTTCACCCGAGGGAAGACTTGAACCAAGGACCTCTCGTGCAGCAGCTGCTCACGCTACCACGGGGCCACGACGCTGCTGAGCTCACTTCGTCCATGATGTTGCCTATGCGGCCCGTGGACTACTCAGTTTGTATATTTTGCTTATTTTTTCACAGTTCCACACAACTTCTTCCTATTTTCTCAATTGATCTGTGTTCAGTTTATCAAGGCCTATCCAATGTGCCAACTTATAACTAAATCTGAGGGGGGTTCGATGGGGAGGTTCCCTTGTAAGTTCTAGGCGACTGATGACCTCAGAAGTTAAGTCGCCTAGTGCTCAGAGCCATTTGAACCAAGCTATTTTCTGCAGGACAGCTTCTGTGAAGTTTGAAAAGCAGGAGACGAAGTATTGGCGGAATTGAAGCTGGAAGGACGGGTTGAGTCGTGCTTGAGTAGCTCAGATGGTAGAGCACTTGCCCGCAAAAGGCAAAGGTCCCGAGTTTGAGTCTCGGTCCAGCAGACAGTTTTAATCAGTCAGAAAGTTTCAAAAACTGATTAGTGAGCAGGTTGAGACTTTTGATGGCATTAAGTCAAGACTTGCTCCAGAAACCAAAAACGCTTAGTCAGATTCGTGATGTCACGGGTATAGGTCACTATCCTACCCACGCGATCACAAGTCATGCCCCCTTTTCTCTGTCACATGCGGGGTCATTGTCTTCTAACACATGATGTCATAAAGACAGGTGGTAAATAAATGTCGTGTGACTAGGGTCTCCCGTCGGGTAGACCGTTCGCCGAATGCAAGTCCTTCGATTTGACGCCACTTCGGCGACTTGTGCGTTGATGGGGTTGAAATGATGATGATTTGGACAACACAACATGCAGTCCCTAAGCGGAGAAAATCTCCGACCCAGCCGGGAATCGAGCCCGGGCCCTTAGGATTGATATTCGGTCGCGCTGACCACTCAACTACCGGGGGTGGACAAGACAGATGATGGAATCCATTATATCATGGTGGTGTTGTATGGGTAATGAAAATAAATCAGCCATTCACACTGCAGTATTTGACTCGCGATTAAAACGATTGTCACTGTGATGTCATGTATTCTGCCATCTTAGACTGTGACATCATACAGTCAATCGCAGTGATATGCACGTAGATGACATCATAGTAAATCTGGTGTTGTATCACCACATCCCCCTTTTAGGATGTAATTTTTTAAACAGACAACATCAGCAGATATCTTTCCTTACACCCAGCTGTTGAAACCTTTCAACCAGGTGCGTATAATAATTCAGCTTGACTGTTTCAGACTTCTTTCCCAGACGGGCATCACAACGAATTTGAATTTCTGCAATGAACTGGTTAAATTAACTTCCTGAAAGCTTGGAAGAAGAGAGAGACAAAAAGTGAATCATTCGCATAACATCATTTTCATGAAAGTTCCTTGACTTCTCAAAAGTTGACATAATTCGTAGTAAAGGGAGTGTTGTGTCGCCACGGCCCCCGTTTTGGTATCTTATTATTCAGACAGACAGCATCAGTAGACATCTTACCTACACCCAGTTGATGAAACTTTTCAATCAGCTACGCATAATAATTCAGCTTGACTGTGAAAGGTGGCTACACTGAGCCACAGCGCCAGAGATCGCGCTAGAGAGTATTGTTCTGCCGCCTCCACTGGCAGTGATTATTGAGAACTCGTAGTGGGCAGTGCTTTGGGAGAACTCGTGGTAGTCAGTGCTGAGATGTCGTAGTGAGGAGTGTTTGTTGAGATGAGCTAGTAGGCAGTGCTTGCTGAGATGTGATACTGAAAAGTTCTTGTTGAGATGTGATAGTAGCGAGTCGGTGTGGAGAGATTGTAATGTCTAGAGTGCTTTTCATCAATATAAATTAAGGTAACAAACTACTTTTCTTTTCTTTCTCATTATTTCAATGTCCTGAATAATGCGTCATTACAGGTTCAGTCAACAAAGCATCTGGCTTGTGTTCTTGTATTAGAGTGTAATTCTGGTTTTCTTGAGTAATTATGGTATTTCTATTTTCTTTAATTAATTCAGTATAAATGATATTTAAAATTTCTTGTGTTGTTGAAGAAGAACCGTGCCAGATGCGTACGTTGAGTCATACTTCCACACACAGAACAGTTACACTTGTGCTTTGGTTTCGTAGGTTTTATAGTTGCTGGGGACTTAATTAATTAATTATGTTAATGAAAATTTCCATTTCATTCTTTGTTGTTGTTCTATGCAGTCAGATTGCGTAATAATACTAGTCAGGGCCAACCGTTACGAGACTTCGTAATCGGACAAACTACTAAATCAAAAAATTAAAATTATTTGCATTATATTTTTAATTAAGCCCCCATGCACGTGGCGACCGCTGTTTCGGATCGTCCCTTGGAATCTTCTGATTGTAAAAATAGTAGACAGTAGTATTGTTGTAGTAATTTGTAGTTTAGTAATTGTAGTCTATGTTGCATGTGTAGATTTAGTAATTGGAATTCTTCTGATGGATTTTTCAAAATTTAATTTTTATTGTCTTGTCTACGGGTTTGATAATTTAGTGCAATTATTTCAATTGTTCGCTAATCGTGTTTGAGGGAAACATTTCGTGTGAATGGTATTGTTGGAGATAAAGAGTCATTGTGTGTAATTTTCATATAGTGACGAGTTTTGTACATTTTGTAAATGATTACGCGATCAATGAAAAAGGCAACAATGATGAATAGTCAGAATAACGAAATTGTTGGCATGGCGAACTCGCCAACACAGGAGAACAGGATGATGAATAATTAAGTGGAAAACAATTTAATAAGTCGGGAAAATAGTCCGGAACCATTTCAAAATTTTTCTCAAACAGAATACGAGATTAACGATAGAAGATTCTGAAATAGTATCGAACACAGATAGCTTTACAGTCATGACGAAAGAAGTTGGTTTCGCGGGAAATGTTAGGGGCGAAAAGAATTTCGAACCGGCTATTATGGAGTAGTTGATGGGTGCAATATTAAATTTGGGATCTGAATTAAAAACAGTGACAACACGGTTAGACTTACAAAGGGGAACAATGGAAACACGGTTAGACTCACTGGGATCACAGTTGGGATCACAAATAGGAACAATTAAAACAGAGATAGGAACAATTAAAACCGAGATGGGAACTTTGGGATCTGAATTAAAAACTGATATGGGAACTTTACGATCTGAATTAAAAACTGATATGGGAACAATGGAAACACGGTTTGGATCTGAATTAAAGACAGAGATGGAAACAATGGAAACACGGTTAGACTCACGAATAGGGACGTGTTTCAAAAATACGAATGTTGAATCAAACAAAGAAATTAGAGAAGAAGTACAAACGGTTTTGAATGCTCACGATAATAGTTTAATTTCAACAGGAATTAGACAAGAGGAACAGGACAGGGAACAGGAAGAAAAAGGTCGCGTGATAGTACAAACATTTTCAGAATTAAATTTACAACGAGCACACGATAAGGAAGAAATATTTGAAAGAATTGAGGAATCCGTACCAAATGACTTAACGCAACAGTGTGAACAGTCAACTACTAAATGTGACAATACCGAAACCCGAGTTGCGGCACTTACGGAAGACGTAGACTTGTTGGAGAGAGATGAGGAGATTTCGGATAAATTGGCAGGTCTTGGTTTACATGGGGACAGAGATTCGGATGATACAGCTCCATTACCATTTGCAGAAACCGAAGAGTACCAGAACATAAATAAGCATGTTGAAAATCAGGCAAAATCTAATGAACGCGTTAAAAAGGAATTTGAGGCATTACAAAAGCAAGACAAATATATTAAAAGCGAAATCGTAGGAAAAGACAGCAGACGAATTTTAGTATCACAGATAGCAGAGGGCTTTGAAGAAAGTAATTTGTTTCATTTACGTGATGCAACAAGAGAGCGCCAGGCGCGCGAACTTGACAATAATCGACATTCGGACTGGAACAGACGCGGTAGGTCTTTGTCGCCGCGAGGCGGAAGCTTTGACTGTAAACACTTCTTGACTGTTCGGAAATTTAAGATCATTCGCAATTCTAAGAATGACATGCATCCATGTTCATGGTTAGATCAATTTACGTACGCACTTCCGCCAAATTTGCCACTAGTTCACAAACTGAAATTTATGTGCAGCTATCAAAATCATCAGGGGATTCACTACACTATGTGAATATGTGCCGTAGCGTTCACAGGGCCCCGAGCTGTAGTGGTGCTATTTCCCTTTTAGTTTTCTGCACCGCTGCCTACTCTTTCACTATTCTTTGCATCTAAAAAAAAAAAAAAAAAAAAAAAACAATTCTTCTACTATCCATCTATCTAGACAGTAGGTAAAGAATAACCGGATTTGACTGTTTTACCCAAAAGTGACTTTGGAAATTACCGTTTGGACTTACTGTATTTTCTGCAGCATTCATTCGTAATTTAAATGAAATTTTACCTGTTTATTTTCGTGACAATATTACTTCATATGTTGACGACATTCTTATTGCTAAACGTTCTTGGAGTGAGCATAACAAAATTTTGGATTCATTATTACGTATTTTTGCACGAGTAGGCATGACAGTGAACTTGGAAAAATCTGAATTTGGTCGTTCTCAGGTGAAATTTCTCGGTCACATTATTTCTACAGAAGGTATTCTTCCTGATCCAGAGAAACTAGACGCTATTCGTAATTATGCTGTTCCTTCCACAAAACGTGATGTTTGTAGTTTCCTTGGTGTCTGTAATTTTCTTAGACGCTTTGTTAAATTGGACGATTTGGCCACACCTCATTTACGCATTTCAGTTATGCGCACTTTGGTCCCAGAAAATGCTTTCATAAATTACGAGAAAATTGTTACTTCAGTAATATGGAAAAACGTATTCGATCTGTTCTTGCCAAATGCAAATTATGTCAAAAGGCTAAGCCGCCAGCTATTTCTCACAGAGCACCGTTGTTTCCTATCATTCCAGCGAAATTAAAGGAGATGGCTGCAGTCGATTTGTTCGGTCCAGTGGTTCGTTCTATTAATGGTTTTGCGTACATTTTCGTAGCAGTGGAATTGACATCAAAATATGTGTGTTTTACACCTTTACGCAAAGCAACAGCTCGTTCAGTATCTAATGCTTTCATCAAACACTTTCTTAAGGAAGTGGGTCATGTTGATAAGGTTATATCAGATAATGGATCACAGTTTCGCTCTAAAATTTGGCTTCGTACTCTACGGCGTTGTAAGATTAAACCAATTTTTATTTCCCTTTTTTCATCCTCAATCTAATGCTTCAGAGAGATGGATGAAGGAAATCAATAAATTGTGCCGTCTTTATTGTCATCAGAATCACAGAACTTGGGATCAGTATCTTCATATTTTTCAAAACATTCTGAATGAACTTCCTAATGACTCAACTTCTTTACCGCCTCTATTGATATTAAAAAATAAAGTACCAACAAATCGCATTTCTGAAATCGTTCCTTTCCCGCCTTCACGGAAACTGCGGCATTCTGAAGTTGTGAACCTGGCTCTGCAAAATATTGCATCTGCGGCTGCAAGAAGAGAGAAATCAGCTAAACGTCCTGGTCGTTTAAAAATTTTGTCAGTTGGTCAAAAGGTGTTAATTAAGTCTCATCGTTTGTCTCATAAAGGAAAAGGCTTATGTCGCAAATTTTTTCTGCTTTATAACGGTCCATATAGAATTCGCAAAATTATTCATGTAACACAGTTGAAGTAGAAACTCTTAAATCTCGACGCTCTAAGGGAATACATCACATATCGAACGTAAAAATTTTTGTGGAATGACATACTTTTGAGAAACCAACAGTTATACGTAAACAGGTGGAGAATGCAAGGATACCGCGCCGTGTTCCGGCGGCGGCAGATACTCAAAGCAACAGTGAAGTCTGCGCGCCGCAAAAGGCAGTCGTTGACCGCAAACAATTACTTCATACGTCACGCGCCTACAGCTGATCGAGCGCACAGTGTGAATGCACTGACAGCCGTAAACAAATACACAGTCTAATTTTTCCGACTAAATTCTGTATAAAGCTATGGTGACTTTATAAATTATGTTATTAACGTTCAGTATTTTTCAGGATACGGTTGTATAAAATATTTAAGACCCTTAGGTAAATTCTGTGCGTGTCCGACGTTAAGACGACTTGCTATGGAGAAAATTTCAGGAAGAATGTAATTTCGAAAAAAAAAGTAATAAACTAAAAAGGGTAACTATTAATTGAGTTTATTTTTCAGGTAACATGTTTCCACTTAGGTACGTACTTTAGACGTAATTTGCTGCTTGCGATTACGTGACTCATACTTTGTGCTAAATTTCATGTTCTATGAATTTACTTGTGAAGCGACGTGCTTGTGTACATTTACTGATTTTGACAATGTTTTATTAATGAACAGTGTTATTACTTGCGTATATTATGCATCGCTTGGCTGCTATGCTTTTTCACTGATGTCATATTTTTTTATTATGTGCCTGTTGTGTTTATTTATTTAAGTTATAATTGTCACCTGATTAATTGTGCTGACAGTGGTTATGTATGTAGGTTACACTTTGTGATTTATCTGCTTGCGCCTTCATGTTTACTTATTAAGATTGCATATGAACATTTATTTGCTTATGCTGAATGATGCTAATGACTTGTTTATTACGTAAGATATATGTTTGCTGCTGTGCGTATGGATTGCATATTTACACACTTCTGTTTTGTTGTCATAACTACTCTTTAATTTAGAATATAGAAATGCTGATATACTGTGTACGAACATAGAGTTTAGGTTACACTGTGGTATTAATTATAGATTGTTTGCTTGGCAGAGCCTCGTTGTAGGGATTGTGCTGCATCCACTTGTTGACATTCTGTTCTCTACTAGTATATTTACTCGCTATTGCATGTTTTGCTTACGCTCGGTGCTTTATATTTTTAAGATAAGAAAATGAACTGCTATAATTCGACGAACGACATTAGTACGAGAAACTTCATAGAAGTCACATGAGCTGGAGGTTTTATGGAAGCTGTATAAATTTATGCTAATAGGAAGGAAGATAACGACATGACATACCAACACTAGGTTTAGACCATCGACAGTTATTACACTGCATTTTTCGTGAGTAATTGAAATAGGAAGTGACACTTGACACAAGAAATACTCCACATGTTTGCTTCTGCCATGATTCTTGAAGTGGTGTACACACTGTGAAATATTATGATCATTCACACTCCGTAATCGTAATTAATTACTGAGAGTTATTCGAACTAAGTCTGTTAGAGGTCATGTACGCATTTCTTTTATTTAATGATGGACAAGGTAAACAAAATGTATCTTATAATTTATAATGAGTAGCAGATTTGGATCAGATGGATTACACGAGAGGTTGTGTGTTGACATTGTGTCTTCGGATTGTATGAGATGATGAATTGAGGTTTGCATTAGGATTTTGTCTGCACTTGTTCGAGGAGACTGACTAGAGGAAAGAGTTGTTATGGAAGTGAAATGATATTGGTGCTGAGGTTTATATGTATCGACGTATTATTGAGGTATTGAGATTATGTGAAGTTGATGATTATTGGAGTTTCGTGGACAAGAGGTAAGGTAAATGAGGTATTATTGAAGTATTGAGATTATGTGATGCTGATGATTATTGGAGTTTTGGTGGATAAGAGGTGAAGTAAGTGAGGAGCATATTTTTTTTTTTTTTTGTTGGTCTATATGGAACAAGGAGGATAAAGATGGCAGACTAGAACACTCAAGTAGAAGGAAGATTGTCTACACACACACTTTGTTAAATCACTAAGCAGTATATTCTTTTTTTGAAGAGAGGAAGTATTTGCATATCTTGGCTCACTGACAGTTGTTCAGCAACCGTACATTTTGATCTGGCTTGGCAAACATTGGTCTTGACATGATGACTATGACGTTGACTAACTATTATTGACTGTTACACATTGCTGCCACTACTACTTGATACACATGATGAACATAAAATTTTGACAGAATTGCATCTACACAGTTAACACTATTCAACTACACAGTAGCACTTAATGTGGATGAAAGATGAGTGAGTGTGTTTTGTGTGTTTTCCTTTTATAATCCCAGAGAAGTGATCCCAACCTATCTCCTAAATATTATTTTACTTGTTGTTGTGGCTTGCTCTGACACCCATAAATATTATAGGTTTACTGGTATTTGTGTATTGTAATAGTTAATAGGACAATTATCTGATATCATTTGTGTGTTTGTTATGATTTGTATGTTTAGTGTAAAAGCATTGTATGTGTATTCAAACTATTGTTCATACCTGAACTGTCTGATTAGTGATGGTGCTGCACTTTTCAACATGATTGGTGCCACTAGGACACGTTTAATTTCTGCTGATGAACAGTGTGATTAGTGATAGTGAATTTTATGGACTGCGGTCAGCAGCTGGTCAACATTACTGGGTGCCACTGATGGACTGCTTCTACCGAAATGGTGTTACTTGTTGATGTCTGCACCTGCTCAACATTGCTGGGTGCCACTGATGGGCTGCTTCTACTGAAAAGATGTCACCTGTTGATGTCTGCACCTGCTCAACGTTGCTGGGTGCCACTAATGGAACTGCTTATACTGATATGGTGCTACTTGTTGGTGTCTGCACCTATTTAACATTGCTGGGTGCCACTGATGGACTGCTTCTACTGAAAAGATGTCACCTGTTGATATCTGCACCTATTCAACATTGCTGGTGCCACTGATGGAACTGCTTATACTGAAATGGTGTTACTTGTTGGTGTCGGCAACTGCTCAACATTGCTGGTGCCACTAATGGAACTGCTTATACTGAAATGGTGTTACTTGTTGGTGTCTGCACCTATTCAACATTACTGGGTGCCACTGATGGACTGTTTCTACTGAAAAAATGTCACTTGTTGGTTTTTGCACCTGTTGACCATTGCTGGGTGCTACTGCTGGAACTGTCAACTACTTGTTTCTTGGGCTATGGAAAGCGTTTATGTGAATATTTGTATAAACTGATTTTTTGTGTATTACTGTTTGTGAAAAGTTATGAGACTCTTACCTGCACATATTCGTCATTGCTGACGCTATTGATTGAACTGTTTAACCACATAATACTTGTGTAAACTATTATGTAAAGTCACATGTATGAAAGAATTTGTATTGCTTACTGTATTTTATATATTAGGTTATTGAAAGGTCAGTGCAAAGCCAAAATTTTATCTAGTATGTGATATTTACGTATTAATATTATCTTTTATTTTTGTCTGTATTTTTTTGACGAATTTGGTGGTATTTTCACCACCAATGCTGGCAAAAATACCATCAAATTCTAGCCTGTGGAGGAAGGGCATATGAAAGGTGGCTACACTGAGCCACAGCGCCAGAGATCGCGCTAGAGAGTATTGTTCTGCCGCCTCCACTGGCAGTGATTATTGAGAACTCGTAGTGGGCAGTGCTTTGGGAGAACTCGTGGCAGTCAGTGCTGAGATGTCGTAGTGAGGAGTGTTTGTTGAGATGAGCTAGTAGGCAGTGCTTGCTGAGATGTGATACTGAAAAGTTCTTGTTGAGATGTGATAGTAGCGAGTCGGTGTGGAGAGATTGTAATGTCTAGAGTGCTTTTCATCAATATAAATTAAGGTAACAAACTACTTTTCTTTTCTTTCTCATTATTTCAATGTCCTGAATAATGCGTCATTACAGGTTCAGTCAACAAAGCATCTGGCTTGTGTTCTTGTATTAGAGTGTAATTCTGGTTTTCTTGAGTAATTATGGTATTTCTATTTTCCTTAATTAATTCAGTATAAATGATATTTAAAATTTCTTGTGTTGTTGAAGAAGAACCGTGCCAGATGCGTACGTTGAGTCATACTTCCACACACAGAACAGTTACACTTGTGCTTTGGTTTCGTAGGTTTTATAGTTGCTGGGGACTTAATTAATTAATTGTGTTAATGAAAATTTCCATTTCATTCTTTGTTGTTGTTCTATGCAGTCAGATTGCGTAATAATACTAGTCAGGGCCAACCGTTACGAGACTTCGTAATCGAACAAACTACTAAATCAAAAAATTAAAATTATTTGCATTAAATTTTTAATTAAGCCCCCATGCAACTGTTTCAGATTTCATTTCCAGAGGGGCGCAACTACGAATCTGAATTTCTTCTATGGACTGGTTACGTTAACTTCCTGCAAACTTGGAAGCAGAGAGAGACAAAAAGTCTGTCATCTGCATAACATCAATTGAATGAAAGTTCCTTGTCTTTTCGGAAGTTGACATAATTCTACTGTCCTCAACAAAACTCAATCATGAAAATTATGAGTCTTCTCCTGGGGAAATCAGACGCAAATTCCATCTACCGCTTCCACATAGACATTCACTTTAGAAACTTTGATAGACAAGAAACAATTTTTCACTTCACCAATGCTTTATATATTAACATAGTCTTTTCAATAACAGTTATGTTTATCATAAGTAGTCAAGCCAAGGACAAAAACTCAGCTAACTACCATTACATTTCCGCTACAATACTGACCGTCCATTTTTAACTTGTGTCATAGAATTAAATACATTTAATTTAATTTATTTGAATCAGAGGGCGATACCCCACACCAGCAATATCTTATACCATGCGAGGCCTTCACCTGGTGAATGATAATGGTCACTTCTCTACTTGGCAGCTACACCAAAGTTGCTGTCATCGTCCTGTTGTTGTGCTGTTCCATGACATGAAACGCACACAAAACAAATAATTTAAAAACACTATTCCAATTTTACAAATGAACAAATACATTGAACAGCCAAAGAAACTGGTACACCCGCCTAATATCGTGTAGAACCTCCTCGAGCACGCAGAAGTGCCGCAACACGACGTGGCATGGATTCGTCGAAAGTCTCAAGTAATGCTGGAGAGAACTGACCATGAATCCTGCTGGGCTGTCCATAAATCACCAAGTGTACGACAGGGTGGAGATCTCTTCTGAACAGCAAGTTGCAAGGCATCCCAGATATGCTCAGTATTGTTCATGTCTGGAGAGTTTGGTGGCCAGTAGAAGTGTTTAAACTCAGAAGAGTGTTCCTGGAGCCACTCTGTTCCTATTCTGTACGTGTGAGGCGTCGCACTGCACTGCCAGAATTGCTCACGTCCGTCAAAATACACAATGGATATGAATGCATGCATGTGATCAGATAGGATGCTTACGTACATGTCACCTATCAGAGTCGCATCTTGACGTATCAGGGTTCCCATGTCACTCCAACTGTACGTTCCCCACACCATTACAAACCTTCCGCCAGTTTCAACAGTCCCTGCTGATATTCAGGGTCCATGGATTCATAAGGTTGTCTCCATACCCGTACACGTCCATCCGCTCGATACAATTTGCAACGAGACTCGTCCTACGAGGCAACATATTTCCAATCATAAACAGTCCAATGTCGGTGTCGACAGAAAAAGTTGATGAATAAAGCTTTGTGTCGTGCAGTCATCAATTGTACCCGAGTAGGCCTTTGGCTCCGAAAGCCCATATCGATGATGTTTCATTGAATGGTTCTCACTCTTACATTTGTTGATGACCAAGCACTGAAATCTGCAGCAATAGGCCGAAGGGTTGTACTTCTGTCAAGCTGAACGATTGTCTTCAGTTGTCGTTGGTCCCGTTCTTGCAGTACCTTTTTCCGGCCGCAGCGATGTCGGAAATTTGATGTTTTACCGGATTCCCGATATTCACGGTACACTTGTCAAATGGTCGTACGGGAAAGCCACACTTCGTCGCTACCTTGAAGATGCTGTGTCCCATCGCTCGTGCGCCGACTACAACACCACGTTCAAACTCTCTTAATCTTGATAACCTGCCATTGTAGCAGCAGTAACCGGTTTAACAACTGCGCTAGACACTTGCATTATATAGGCGTTATAAATTTATATAAAATTTTTTGTTACTTCAATTTGGATACTTTCTGTATTTCTACTGACAGTCAGGTGCCCTATCTTATTTTAGAAGAAGAGACAGACGTTTAGATTAGGTCATACTCTCCTAATACACTTTGTAGTCTATTTCTGTTCTATCGCTAGTTACCATCTAATACCGTTATGACAACAGATGTTACTATCCCTTTCAAGTAGATAACAATAATTATCAGTACTTCTAGTATCACATCTTCTAATGCTACTACCATTTATTATAAATCTTGAATACAGTAAAATACCTTTAACACTTATAGTTATGTTTTGGCGAAATTTACAATTATCATTTTATGTTCTGTCATGTACAGTATTTAAAATAAGATATTACCTTATTGCAACTGGTTTGGAGCATTCATTTCCATGATGTCTTATACCATTTATCATTTGTTAAATTCTTTTTTGTTTTCAGTCTATCAAATAAGTAAATTAATATTAAGTTGATGAATGTATACAAGGAATATACTTCAGATAATTCAACGGTTAAAAATGAGTGGCTGAAATAATACTTGAGTGTATTTCTTTCGATTTTTTTTTTCGTGAGGACCTACCTAAATCTGAATCTGCAGCTGAAAACATGGAGAAACTGCACACAGTGTTATTGGACGATCGGCAAATAATGTTACGTGAAAATAATATCTTAGAAGTATTGGGACAAAATCTAAAGCACAGTTTAGATAATTAACCATACGAAATGCAATGTAAGTTCAAAAAAGTAAAGGAAAGAAAGTGAAGTGAATGTAATCTGACGACCTGGTCTCAAAAATTGTGAAATCAGGGTTCATCTTAAGGAAAGATTATAGTCCTTGTTTTCCGAAATTCAGAGCATAGTTTTATTGATTATCTTATGAAGGACAAAACAATAACTGGCAAATGCTTTGAAATTCTTGTGGACCAACTAGATAAGAAAAGTAACTTCGCCAGCTGGAGTGGCCGAGTGGCTGTAGGCGCTGCAGTCTGGAACCGCGCGACCGCTACGGTCGCAGGTTCGAATCCTACCTCGGGCATGGATGTGTGTGATGTCCTTAGGTTAGTTAGGTTTAAGTAGTTCTAAGTTCTAGGGAACTGATGACCTCAGAAGTTAAGTCCCATAGCGCTCAGAGTCATTTGAACCACCAAAAGTAACTTCCTTATAAGCCTGGATTCAAAGAAAATATGCTATTCCTCCAGAACTATGGAACTATGCACAAAACTGTTTGGCAATAGGAAACCTAAGGAGTTTGAAGTGTGTATTGTTGGAACGGATACCCGATTCACCATACTTAGTACTCTCTGATATCTACCTCTGTGGGCATTTGAAGATATTTGTAATTTGTGGCTGGATAACGTTATGAGTCCAATTAAAATATTGTGGTAGAGGCAATTGGACATTCTGCAAAAAATTAAATCAAAGTTAGAGTATACTGTTAGAAAAAGTCAACACGCTGTAGATAAAAGAAGAATGCGTCGCAAAGTAATTACAGTTTCGAGGTAGAAACGGTTCTCTGCTGTTGGGTTAAAAAATTTACACCCTTTCCTCCTGTAACCTTTATCTACACACGACTGGACGAGCTTCCAGCTTGGTTCGGAAAGTGGTAACTACATTCTCTTGCTACCATTTTGCAACGAACATAACTCCTTCTTCATGAGTCAAAGGAATTCCGCATCTACTAAAAATTAAATTTTTAATTAGCACTGATATTTTTGCTTGTTAGGTAACACTTTGTCCTCTTTTAATGTTTTAATTTCTTATGCTGAAAAATGGTATCTCTTTTTCGAATTCATTAAACTATATAGCGCCGTAAGAGCAGAATAAGTCATCAAATTGAGCTTAGAAAATAAATGACAGGAAGCAGTCCTGAAACATATCGTTACTTAATCGCGAAGCCAATATTCGTATTGTCAGGAACGAAACGATGAGTTGGCAGCAATATATAAGGAAAAGGGCCGTGGGAGAGATCTGGTCTACAGTTGTTGCTGAAGGGACGTAGAGGTGAGTCAGCAATGGATTTTAGCGCATTCACCGCCACATCGGCGGAAGTGGCTGCTTCAGTCGCTCTTCAGCTTGAGAAACGTTTGAAGCACATGAGAGAGTGTAAACCGGGGCGCCGTCGTAGCCTTACCGGACGAGAACTGAATTTAAGTGCTCGAGGATACGTTTCTCTTCCCAGCGACTGCACTTTACCACTTGGTCCATTTATTACAAAATATTTGCCTGCAGGGACGAGAAACTAGTAGGTAGAACACAGAAATCTAAGGGTTCTGATTTAAAACTTGTCTTGGAAAGAACAGACGAAATTACGCAAAGTATCTATCAGTTGATTTTTAGGTCCTATTTGTGTTTGATTTTAATTATGTTCCCGCACTATCGTTTCCCAGTCGACGCTTGACCTTCCTTTTACACTGTACGATATTTTAATATTCCTTCTTTCATTACTCAACCACTTTTGTTTTGCTCATAAAAGAGAAATCATTTTTGCGATTTATAAACATACAGCAGCTTCCGATTAACTGGACGTCCCTTAACGCCCACTCATCATTACCTGCGAAGAGCTAGTTCCTTGAAACTTCGTGGTAGATTAAAACTGTGTGCAGGACCAAGACTCGAACTCGGAACCTTTGCCTTTCGGGGGCAAGTGCTCTACCATCTGATCTACCCAAGCACGACTCAGACCCCGTCCTCACAGCTTTTCTTCTGCCAGTACCTCGTCTCCTACCTTCCAAACATCACAGAAGTTCTCCTGCGAACCTCAAAACTAACACTCCTGGAAGAAAGGATATTGCGGAGACATGGCTTAGCCTCAGCCTGGGGGATGTTTCCAGAATGAGATTTTCACTCTGCAGCGGGCTGTGTGCTGATATGAAACTTCCTGACAGATGAAAACTGTGTGTCGGACCGAGACTCGAACTCGGGACCTTTGCAGGAGAGGTTCTCTAAAGTTTGGAATGTAGGAAACGAGGTACTGGCAGAAGTGAAGCTGGAGGACGGGACGTGAGTCGTACTTGGGTAGCTCAAATGGTAGAACACTTGCCAGCGAAAGGCAAAGGTCCCGAGTTCGAGTCTCGGTCCGGTACACAGTTTTAATCTCCTAGGAAGTTTCATATCAGCGCACACTCCGCTGCTGAGTAAAAATATCATTCCAGCTAGTTCCTTGTTACCCTACTCCATTTAATGGACTATATATGCAAGAGTAGTATGACTATGATAATAATTTTGTGTACTTTAGTTTTGGTTATGTTCAAACAAATTCAAAGAAATAAATTGTACAATGTGCATTTAGCATACATAGAGAGCAACAAATGGATGCATAAATAGGACAAAAATTAAAGTAAGTAAAAAACATAATCGTACACATGTTACAGTCACATTGATGTGGCCACCACCAATGTTCGACGTCAGCGGGCAACCACTCACAGACATCAAGTAGCAACGCTAGCAGTGGAGGGTATGTAGAGCGTATCGGGGGGATTCGGCAAACAGTGAGGTCGTCGTCATAATGCGGAAACGGACTAATTTATCTAACGCCCACAAGGGCATGACCATTGCCTTCAGGCCAAGGGCGGAAGCATTTCCGAAATAGCGAAGTCTCTAAAACTGTTCGCGTGTCCCCATGGTTAAAATATACTGTGCATGACAAAATGGTGCTATCCAAAACCAACACCGAGGAAGCTGTGGTACACATGGGCCATACATGACAGAAGTGAATGACGGCTGCAAAGAAATGTATGGGCGATTAGACGTGCAGTTGTTGGGTAGTTGAGCGCCCACAAGAAGGGGCTACCAGAGATGTCTCCTCAAAGACAGTTCAGCGAACGTTGATGTTAATGGGCTACCTCAGCAGGCCCTGGTTCGTTCATACATGCTGGCTACTGTTCATCGTCCACGAAGGTTGGAGTTTTCACGCCATTGCCGCAGTTGGACGTCCACTGAGTAGCGACAGGTGGCTTTCTCAGATGAATCATGTCCTACGTTCTAACGGACAGATGGGCGTCTGAAAGCAAAGACCCTGCAACAACTATCGGAAGGGTCCAGGCCGGCGGAAGAAGCGTTATGGTCTGGGGAATGTTTTCGTGGCATTCCTTGGTAAAGGAAGTCATTCTGGAAGGCGCAGTAGATCAACGCCAGTTTGCATCCCTCCTTGGGGACCATGTCCATCTCCACACGCAGTTTGTTTTCCCTCGGCACGATGGCCTCTATGTACCAGCAGGATAATGCAGCGTCTCACACAGCTCGCAGCGTAACGTGCGTGGTTTGAAGAGCACCGGAATGAGTTTACCTTATTCTCCTAGTCACCAGACTCCCCGGATTTAAACCCAATCAAGAAATTTTGTAACACATAGATCGGATTGTCTATGTCATGGATCGTCAACCGCGAAATCTAGCGCACCTGACCATGGCACCCTAGTCAGCATGGCTCCACACTCTTGTTGGTACCTTCCAGAACCCCATTGATCCTCTTCCTGCACGTCCAGCAGTGGACCGCGTTGCAAAAGGTGGTTGTTCAGGTTTTTTACAGGTGGTCACATTAACGTGACTGGACACTGTAACTGTAAATAGAAATATCTAGATTTAAATAAACTGCCAAAGAATTACTACCAATCTCATTTCAAAATATATAACACTATATTATTTTCTGTGTATCGTTGATCAATGAGGTTGCCTAGCATAAATAGGCGAAATATGTTTGGTAAAAACAAATTCGGTACCAATAGAACTCTGCAAATCCTTGTGAAGTGTATGGCAGATGGTACATAGCACAGCACCACATCTCAGGTTTCTGCCGCTCCAGTCGCTAATGAAGCGCAGGTAAAATGATTACTTAAACTCCTCTGAACATACTGTAATTAGCGTAATCTTGTTTTCGAGGGCCCGACAGGAGCGATATGTAGAATAGAGAAGAATATCTCCAGATTCTAGTTCTGGGAACTTTGTTGTCAGTAGGATTTAGACGGATCATTGAGGACTGTCTTCGAACGTTGAAACCTTCCCGTCGAATAAAGAAAAGAAAGAATGATTGAATTTAATGCGTTTAGTCGATAATTGTCACGCCTAGAATAAAATAATTTAACTTACTTTCCGTCTAATGAAAGAAAGAAAGAAAGAGAATTGAACTTTTTGTGCCTTGCAGCTTTCCTGTCTGGACTTGCTTTTGACAATGTGTCTGATCTGATAGTCTTTAGCGTACACAGTGTTGTACGCCTTGTGCCTTTATTGGCAACAATATTAATGTGATTGATCAAAAGAAGATTATTTCGACGTGAACACGTAAGCTTACGCCATGGCCCTTAGTACTGGTTGTGTATGCAGTGAATCTGAAAACATACATATATATTTTCCTTAGCTTTTATTTTACTGGGTCACCTCTGGCTATGTATCAATGCGCGGGCTCTCCCGCCAACAAAGAGCTTGGTTGATTTGCTATCGACGTATTTCAACGTCTTCCAATTAAAGATTTTCAACATTTCTGGGTGATTCAAACAAACCTGTGACCATTCGTACCGCCCTCCTCTCCCCCGCCCACCCCCCCCCACCACCCCCCCCCCCTACTTCGTCAGTTTCCGCTGTAGGTCATATTTGGCGCGGCTGCCACACACTTGAGCAATATTCTAATACCGGACACAAAAGTGGTGTGGAAGCAGTCCCCTTTGTAGATTGATTGCATTTTTTCAGTATTCTGCCAATGAACTGAAGTCTGACACCTGCCTGACCTATGAGTGAGACTATGTGATCATTCGACCTCATATCGTACAAATGTTTAGAACCAGGTATTTACATGAGTTTGCTGATTTCATTTGTGATTCATTGGTGTTTCAGTTACAGAATACTACTCTTTGAGTTTTGTAAAGTTCACGCTTTTACACTTATCATCATTTAAAACAAGTTTACAATCATTGAACCCATATGAAATCTTATAAGGAGTGGAGAGCTGAGCAGCTTTTTTCAGACATCAAATGGTTCAAATGGCTCTGAGCACTATGGGACTCAACTGCTGAGGTCATTAGTCCCCTAGAACTTAGAACTAGTTAAACCTAACTAACCTAAGGACATCACAAACATCCATGCCCGAGGCAGGATTCGAACCTGCGACCGTAGCGGTCTTGCGGTTCCAGACTGCAGCGCCTTTAACCGCACGGCCACTTCGGCAGGCTTCAGACATCACTTCATTATAAATAATAGCATACTATACAAAAAGTCTGTGGTTGCTATTAATGTTTTATCCCAGATCATTAGCATACAACAAGGAACAAGAGGAGTCCCTGTAACACTCCTGAAGCTAGTTGTTCTTTGTCACTTCACTGTGGTTTGCATGTAAATGCAGATGTGTGAACAATTAAATTGCTGTTTGGTTCTAATTAAACTTACCCTATTTGGCACATTATAACACGGAAACTAATTACCGTACGAGTACCAGACTTGGAAGTATTAATGTCAAGGACATGGGGAAGAGAAACAATGCAGAATCAATTCAATTGAAACACTTTTAAGGTGCTGTTACGTTACCATTACTGCTACAAAAGGGGCTCAATATGATGCCGATCAGTGTCGAGAAGAGCCTGAAAGCGCAACATATATTCTGCACAGCAGATGTAAGCATGTCTGTGGGTATTCTGGCTACCTCTCTTGATACGCTGCTATTCAGATCAGCACATGTGTGAATGTTCCCCTAGTAAACCCTGTCCTTCAGGTAGCCCCACAACCACAAATCACATGGAGTGGGATCAGACGACCGTGCCAGTTAAGCGTTTGGAAACGATTGGCTGATAATTAGATCGTGTTTCGGAGAAGCAGGTGAACTTCAAGAGCGATGTGCGAAAGTCCCCATCTTGCATGAAAACTGTTGAGTCAATGAGTCTCTCTCCTGTAGGGAGAAAGACATTCTGGCCAGTCACACTGCACGTCTTTGGTCCTTGACCGCCAATCTGTTGAAAAAAGAATAGGCCAATGATGAATGTAGCCGTGAAGCCACACCATACGGTGACACGTTCACCATACAGAGAGACTTCATGTACAGTGGATGAAAGTGAAGATATTCACAATCGGCAGTTCTGTGTGTTCACCTCACCCGACACAGAAAATGAGCTTCGTCTGTCCATAGGATGATCCAGGGCCAGGCCTCGTCTACTTCAATCTTTGCAAGAAAGTGGAGAGCGAAGTCAACATGCCATTGTGCATCCTGTGGTAGAAGCCGCTGTACAGTATTGATCTTGTACAGATACCATTTGAGAATGATTAGAAGCACCTTCCGTTCAGTGGATCACGAGATGTTCAACTGCCGTGACGCAGCACGCGCACTGCCGTACGATCGGGATTTGCGCTCAGCGTTGCCTGCCATAGCCACAGCGATTTCATCAACCACCTGTGGTGCAAACGGTCGTCACCCTCTTTCCGGAGCGACGCCCAGTTCTCCAGTTGATTCGAACTTCTTCAGCATGCTGCGCACAGCAGGTGGAGAAAAAGGACCCCTCCGTAATCCTTTCAGCAGGCGATATTCTCGAAGTGCAGCTGCAGCATTATTCTTATTTTGATCTTCACCAATAATGCCCCGTTCCTTTTTGTCCAAGCTCATGTTGACACGTCAACAAGTGCACTGCGACTGGTCAGATGTGTGTGACTACGAATCACGATGAGTGATCACGGCAACGGTGGCCATAGTTGGAACAGGACGGTGGCGCCGTGACGCAAGGAAATCATCCACCCCATACTCTGCAAATTAATGCTACCAAGTCTGAAACTCGTATGATAGTTTCCATTTTATAACGTGTTAAATAGAAAAAGTTTAATTATGACCCACCCAGTGTTATGTTTTATCATACAGATAAGAAAAATTCCGACCTTTGGAACCAAATTTATTTGTTTGTACCAACCATATTTCGCGTATTTATGTTAGGCATCCTCAGGATCAACGATTCATAGAAAATAATATAATTTCACATGTTTTGATATGAGATTAGTAGTGATTCTTCGGCAGCTTATTTGAATCTAGTTATTTTCATTTAAAGTTACAGTGTCCAGTCACATTAATGTGACCACCTGTAAACAACCTGACCTTTTGTAGTGTGGACCACTGCGAGACGTGCAGGAAGTGGATCAGTGAGGTTCTGGAAGGTACTGACAAGAGTGTGGAGCCATGCCTATTCCGGCGCTCTGTACATTTCTTGGTTGACGATCGATGGCGCAGACAACCCGATCGATGTGGTCCCAAAAATTCTTGGTTGGGGTTAAATCCGGGGAGTCTGGTGGCCAGGTGAGGAAGGTAAACTCTTTCTGGTGCTCTTCAAATCACACGCGTTACACTGCGAGCTGTGTGACACCTTTCATTTTCCTGCTCGTAGATGCAATCGTGTCAAGGGAAAACGAACTGTGTGTGGAGGTGACATGGTCCCCAAAGATAGATCTGTACTTGCGTTGATCCACTGTGCTTTCCAGAATGACTTCCTTCACCCAGGGAACGCACGAAAACATTCTTCAGACCATAATGATTCCTCCTCCGGCCTAGATCCTTCCGACAGTTGTTGCAGGGTCTTTGATTTCAGACGCCCATTTGTCCTATGGAGCGCAGGACGTGATCCATCTGAGAAGGCCACCTGTCACCATTCGGTGGATGCCTAGTTGCGATACCGGCGTGCAAACTCCAGCCTTCGTGGACGATTGTGTATTACCTGTCTTTCCCTATACTTTTCCCTTATTTTTCTCATAACCGAACACCTTGCACCGTTTTACAATGACAAACACTTTTTCCAGGTCGACAGATCCTATTATCATGTCTTGCTTTTTCTTTGGTCCTGCTTCCATTATCAATATTAACGTCAGAACTGCCTCTCTGGTGCCTATATCTTTCCTGAAGACAAACTCGTCGTCCTCTAAGACATTCTCAGTACTCTTTTCCATTCTTCTGTATATTAATCTTGTCAGCAACTTGGATGTGTTGTTAAGGTATTGTACCACAATTATCGCACTTGTCGGCTCTTGAAATCTTTGGAATTGTGTGGAAGATATTTTTCTGAAAGTCAGACGGTATAATTCATACATTCTACACAGTGGAATAACACATACATTCTACACACCAACGTGAACAGTCGTTTTGTTGCCATTTCCCCAAACTATTTTAGAAATTCCGATGGAATGTTGTCTTCCCTTCTACCTAATTTGATTTGATTTAAGTCTTCCAGAACTCTTTCAAATTCTGATTCTAATACTGGATCCCCTTTCTCTCCTAAATCGACTCATTAGACAAGTTCTCCCTCTTATAAAGGCCTTCAATGTGTTCTTGCCACCTATCCACTCTCTCTCTGCATTTAACAGCAGTATTCCCACTGTTCTGTTAACGTTACCGCCCTTGCTTTTAGTTTCAGAGAAGGTTGTTTTGACTTTCCTATATGCTTAGTCATTCCATCCACTAATCTTTTCGTTTTCGATTTCGTCACATTTTTCATGCAGCCATTTCGCCTTAGCTTCCCTGCACTTCCTGTTTATTTCATTCCTAAGTGACTTGTATCTCTGTATTCCTGCATTCCCTCGAACATTCCTGTACTCTTTCATCGATCAGCTGAAGTATTTCTTCTGTTAGCCACGTTTTCTTCGCAGTTACTTTCTTTGTACAGACCGTTTCCTTTTCAACTTCTGTGACTGCCCTTTTTAGAGATGCCCATTTCTCCTCAACTGAACCTCCTCCTTGGCAGTCCCCTCCCAGATATCCGAATTGGGGACTAGTCCAGAATCTTTTGCCAACGGAGAGATCATCATGACACTTTTCCAATTACAGGCCACATGTCCTCTGGGTACACATAGTGGTGTCCATTGTCTTCTGCATCCTCATTTCGTTGATCATTGGTGAGTCTTCCGCCTTCAGAAGCAGTGTCCCACCCCAAAGGCACCAGAGTGGCCTAAACCTCTGTCCGCTCCTCCGCCCTCTTTGACTAGGCAGTTGGCTGAATGAGGGGTGATTTCTTATGCCGGAAGTCTTCGGCCGCCACTGGTGACGATTTTTTATCAAAAATTAATAGGGGACGGGGTTTGAACCTGGGCCCGACGATAATCTAACAACCAACCAAATACACTGTCCTTAAACCACGGGAGCACCTCGCACTTTTCTGATCCTATTATTTTATGGTATCATTCTTTAGCACCGCATTCGATTGCTTCAAAATTGAAATGGCTCTGTGCACTACAGGACTTAACGTCTAAGGTCATCAGTCCCCTAGACTTAGAACTACTTAAACCTAACTAACCTAAGGAGATGACACACATCCATGCCCGAGGCAGGATTCGAACCTGCGACCGTAGCAGCAGCGCGGTTCCGAACTGAAGCGCCTCTACCCACTCGGCCACAACGGCCGGCTAGAATGCTTCCAAATAGTGACATGACGCAGTGGTTATGGCACAGTATTCGCGTTCGCGAGGAACAGGGTTCAAATCCCCGTCCAGCCAACCAGATACGTGTTTCCCGCGGTTTCCTAAAGTCGCTTGTGGATAACGACATTGAAAAAGGCTTTCCATCCATGTCTTGTTCAAAGTTAGCAGTCCGTCTACAGTGACCTGAACATTTTTCCTCTTTTTTATCATTCCACGTTGCTCGAGATAGTACGATTGGCATGTAAATATGAAATCGATGGGTTCAAGAGGGTCATAACCGACACCTTTCTGGATCTCGGCAACTCCATCCGACTACAGCCCATGAGGCCAGACGTAATGTACGTTCGATCATGCGGTAATGTACAGCCACATGACACATCTTGACTCAGAAATGGTCTTGCTTGCAACTAGACATGAATCTGTGTGAACAGAGCGGCGACGTCCGGAGCACCACGGACTGTCAGTATGGCGAACATTGTTACGATTTCCCTTGACAGAGCAGCAGAGTTTATGTGTCAACAGTGCTGCCCGCCCTCCCTCCCCTTCAAACGACAACACAGGACACATCAGTTGCACCACATTCCCTTTTTACATGAGCTCCAGTTCTGTGAACAGCATCACTATGAACGTGTCAAATGTGGAGGCTCTGAAGAAAACGAATGCTGCCAGACTGCATGAGTCACTGCCATACGGGCCAGCGTAATGCTAGAGGCGCCACTGGATCACAGGCTTTACATTTATGACGTATATGGGCTGGTTGCTGTGTCCTATCTTCGAGGTCTTCATGATATTACCTTTCGAAACGGTAATGCAAGACCTCATTATGCCCATGCTTTACTTACCCATCACAATAAAGAAAGTGTTCGACTGCTGTTCAGGTCAGCCCGTTCCACACGTCTAATATTCATTGAAAACGTGAGAGGTGCCAAGAGGCAGGAAAGACACATCTTCACAGCCACTGCAGCTCATGATCTCAAGTATAGTTGAAGAGCATGAAATGACACGATGTCCAACCCACTTAGAGCCATTTCTGCCAGAAGAGATGGCAGCTCCATGTACTAAATTTAGCACCCTGATACTCCCAAATCAGCTACAAATTTAATCATGTATTCTTCCTACTATACCGTAAATGCACAAGAAGAAAATTTCGTTAAATGTTGTCCTTCCTTCGTTGCAATTATTGTAAGGGCAGTCAGGTCAATTCCGTCTTATCATAGTATGTCTCATCGTAGTATGGAACTGCTCATTCATTTCGAGCCTTTCAGTCGCTCGATTCGGTTGGAAGCCATGAAAGCTGCATGAATCTTCGTTAAACATTTCAACACAATGGAATGATTAACATTCCTGTTTACTAGGGCAGGTGCGAAGTCTCACTCTGTAGGGTGTGGTCCCACGATGGATAATGAGACGCGGTACTCTCCCTGAGGGTGGGAAGCTCCGATTAGAGCACTTCCAAATTAGGAATCTTGGATCATGGATCCCAGGCGGTGGTCATTGGTGCCGTACTCCAGGCCACCTTTTCTGCTTCTCCATATGGTGGTTGACAGAAGATTGAACTTCGTCTTGCCCTCCAGATCTGTAGGATTGGGTTGATAAGACGTGGAGGACATCAGGATCTGTGGCCTGTTAGAAAACCCAGCTCCGTTTCTTCTACATGATTTTCTAAAGCCATCCCGCGCCCGGGTTCCCGGGTTCGATTCCCGGCGGGGTCAGGAATTTTCTCTGCCTCGTGATGACTGGGTGTTGTGTGATGTCCTTAGGTTAGTTAGGTTTAAGTAGTTCTAAGTTCTAGGGGACTGATGACCATAGATGTTAAGTCCCATAGTGCTCAGAGCCTTTTGAACCATTTTTTCTAAAGCCATTAAGCCATTAATTATCCAGTTTGGATGCTAATGGGTCTTATAGCATATGTCTCTTCCCTTTTTAAATTGGAAAGGGCAGCTAAAAAAGAAGTTAAAGGTTTGAAGAAATGAATTATATTTATCAAATCGTCCATATATTCTTGTCACGATAGCCCTTCGAGACAGGATCTAAATATCTGCTTTGGAAACGAACTCACATCACTAAACCTTTTGTTTAATACTCTGGGATAATTTTACCTTGATTCCTTTCAGTATTACTGTCTCAATCTCTGTATCTGGCAGTCCGTTACTATTTTTTTCTTACAGTATGTCCATAGACTAGAGAACCACCCATGAAGGTTATTTTCTATGATGGTAGTACTGTTTCCCTTAACTATAATGGGAAAAGACGAGGGACGATCGGAAAGTAACGCACGATAATTTTTTCCTCCCCCGCTATTGCAGTCGAAATGCTGAAATTTCACGACGATATAGATTGATGTTTGCGCTACAGAGGGCTTTTTGTTTTCATCTGGAGCTCTAGCAAGAGCAGCCTAAACTACGAAACAAATATGGGGCGCATGTTACTGTAGTCAACTTGTGAACAGCAGGAAATCTAATTGTATATATTTGTGAGCCAAACAGCATAAACCGAGTGAAATTCACAGAGACATGCGTGGCGTGTGTGGGGACGACTGTAAGACCGTAGCAAACGTCTCTAGATGGTGTGCCCTCTTCCAAGAGGACCGTGTGAACTTTAGTTATTCGCCGCGTTCCGGGCGGCCGGTAATAGCTGCAACCGCACAGAATGTCGAAGTCATTGAGGCAACAATTTTCAACGACCGGCTTGTTCAGCTTACCGCAACAGTTCAACATTATCTATGGTGAAGTGTACAATATTGTTCACGACAAGTAGAAATTTCGTGCTCGCTCGGTGCATAAGGATCTGACAGACAAATACAAGGGGAAGAAAATGATGACAAGCTTGGATCATTTAACGCTTTACGCCGCAGAAGGGCATGACTTTCTGAAAGGAATCGTCACTAGTGAAGAGCTTCGGGGGTAGCCCTACACGCCCGAAACCAAGCAGGCCTCTATGGAATGGAAACATGCTGGTTCCGCAGTATGAAAAAATTTCAAAGTGACTGAGTCTGCTAGGAAAGTGCTTGTGACAGTGTTTTGGGATATGCATGGACTTCGCTGAACACGGAAACACTGTTAATACTGTAGCCCACATTAAAACTTTGGTTAAGTTGCGTCGTGCCCTTCGTGACAAAGGCCACAACATTAATCTGACGGTGCCAAACTTCGTTATGAGAATTCTCGCCCCCATGTTGCTGCTCCTGTTCGTGAGAAAATAGCCAAATTTGGGTGGGAAGAGCTCCAGCATCAACCATATAGTCGGGATCTTGCACCGTCTGACTTTCGTCTGCTTGGTCCCATGAAGGAAATCCTGGCCGTCCAACGCTTTGCGATAGATGCGAAAGCGAAATCAGTATTCCGCAAATGGCTACACTTCAACCAAACGGACATCTACCTACAGGACATACTGAAATTGCTAACAGGATTGGAGAAATATGTTGAGAACGTTGATGATTATGTAGAAAAGTAGGTAAAAAAAGGTAAGTTAATTTTCTATTTCTTTTGTTACCTGTTAAACTTTTTGGTATTAGAATTATTGTGCATTACTTTCCTACCTTCCCTCTACATTGTACGTACGACATTGTAATATACAAGTAATTCTATTAACTTTTTTCTCTGGGGAATCCATCAGAATGTTTATACCGAAATTTCCACACAATTCAAACTCGCGTCTTTCCTCAGAACCTACTCTAAACAGAGTCAAGACTGGAGGGGAAATCACTCTAGTCTGAACTGGAGGATCTAAAGAGGCGTATTATGAAACGATTGCTTCCTGGAAAATTAATACTCTCCTGTACAACCTTCAAATATTTGTTTTTTACTGTACTTTGATATGTTAAATCTTTTGAACAAGACATAAAGTTTAGCATAAATGCCCACTCCTCCCTTCCTTGCATAGCAACCACACCAGTTGAACCTTTGCAAAGAAGCCATCAGTATTTCTTCGCTAAATAGATGATTGTCTGTCATTGTCAAGATCTGTTAGCAATTCATTTGGTTGACCTTTAATTCCCCTAATATTTAACGCACTATCTCCCAGCGTTATAAGAAACATCCTCAAGCAGTGAGACATCCTACCCGACTTCGTCCTTAAAATATCTAGCTCTTCCAACCGTTATCAATTTGGTCTTAAGTGAGCCCAAATGCGCGTACTATACTGTTACTTACAAGCTTGAGCTACCATTCCTTCCCAGTCCTCTTCAGATGTAGGCCACGTATAACACAGTTGCGTCTATGGATACTCTCAACTGGTACCACCGAAATGTGTTGCTTGCACCGATTAGTAGCACCCTTTCATGTCACATATTAACTCGCCTCGCGGCACTGTTAAGATGGTGCACCTGTATAGTGAGAACATTTGTGTCCGGAGTATAAGCAGCAATCATGACCAAGTCACAGTCTGTATCATAAGCCCGCTCCCCGCAAAGACCAGTCCTAGCATCTCTGACTATCACTGTTCAACCACTGTAGTACATGAAGCCCTCAAGTATTGTGTCACGTGACTGAACATAGCACATTGTTTAAAAAAACTGGTGACTTGATACACCTCACCTAATGTCTCCTGCAGCTGTGGGTCTGCACCGCTACAATGAGTGCAATCTAGCAACATGATCCTCTTCTTAATTTTCCTGTTTAGCTTCTGCTTTCTAACAACGTTGGGTGACTGGTGTATATTAGAGGAGATGGACAAAAATATGCAAACACCACAAATCCAACACATTGCCATGCCTAATATGGTGTAGGAAACCCGCTGATGTTCCATAACAGCTTCCAGTCGTCTCGGAATGGATAAATTCAGATCCTGAATGGTTTCCAAGGGAATCGCATACCATTCTTCCTGCAAAATAGTGGTAAGTTCGGGTAACGATGATTAAGGTGGGCCGGCCGGTATGCCGCAGCGGTTCTAGGCGCTTCAGTCTGGAGCCGTGCGACCACTCCAGTCGCAGGTTCGAATCCTGCCTCGGGCATGGATGTGTGTGATGTCCTTAGGTTAGTTAGGTTTAAGTAGTTCTAAGTTCTAGGGGGCTGATGACCTCAGATGTTGAGTCCTATAGTGCTCAGAGCCATTTTAACCATTTATTACACATATTTTGATTAAGGTGGATAGCGACCACCCAACCTTCTCTCGAAAGCAGATCAGTTAGGTTCAATAATATTAAGATCTGGTGACTGTGACGGACAGGGAAGATGTGACAGTTCATCACTGTGCTCACAAAACGAGTCCTGGATGAAGCGGGCTGTGTGAACTGGCCCCCTATCATCATGGGACACAGCATCATCATTGGGGAACAAACATTGTAAGGCATCCAGATTTTACAGACCTTACATGTGCTTGATCATAACGACAGGATGATACAGTATGAGATCCTCAGAAAGTAATAATTTCATTATATCAACAAAAGGCAATTGCTGTTAATCTCATGTACCGAAAACTAACAAAACAGTCTCTACCAATATGCACAATGGCATGGAACAAACAAGTTAAAGCGAAATGCATTTTGGAGGTGAACTGAGTAGCTGGTTAATTATATCGTAAAACTCCCATTTTCCAAGAGAACGGAGAGCTTCAGCGCAGAAAGGGATAAGGCCAGAACAATACATAATTTCTTTTAACGTAAATAAGGCCGGGACAGGGGATAAGTGGCGGCATGTCATTAACAGGGCTAGGCTGCGACCCAGAAAAAAAAATGTTTATTCACCTCTAGCGATGATGATTGGCTGAAGCAATACTTGGCGATGCAGACGCGACACGGTGGGGAGATCCACATTATATAAAAGCATTCTGAGACCTTAAGGCTCTCTCTCTCTCATGGCGGACCGCACAAGTGTGTGGAAATAAGCAAGGATATTGAGAGCTACTACAAACAGCATAGTGAACGCATTATTGTGGCCAAGTTAGACACAAAGCCCATGCCTACTACAGTAGTACAAGTTTATATGCCAACTAGCTCTGCAGATGATGAAGAAATTGATGAAATGTATGACGAGATAAAAGAAATTATTCAGGTAGTGAAGGGAGACGAAAATTTAATAGTCATGGGTGACTGGAATTCGTCAGTAGGAAAAGGGAGAGAAGGAAACATAGTAGGTGAATATGGATTGGGGGGAAGAAATGAAAGAGGAAGCCGCCTGGTAGAATTTTGCACAGAGCATGACACAATCATAGCTAACACTTGGTTCAAGAATCATAAAAGAAGGTTGTATACCTGGAAGAATCCTGGAGATACTAAAAGGTATCAGATAGATTATATAATGGTAAGACAGAGATTTAGGAACCAGGTTTTAAATTGTAAGACATTTCCAGGGGCAGATATGGATTCTGACCACAATCTCTTGGTTATGAACTGCAGATTGAAACTGAAGAAACTGCAAAAAGGTGGGAATTTAAGGAGATGGGACCTGGATAAACTGAAAGAACCAGAGGTTGTAGAGAATTTCAGGGAGAGCATAAGGGAACAATTGACAGGAATGGGGGAAAGAAATACAGTAGAAGAAGAATGGGTAGCTCTGAGGGATGAAGTAGTGAAAGCAGCAGACGATCAAGTAGGTAAAAAGACGAGGGCTAATAGAAATCCTTGGGTAACAGAAGAAATATTGAATTTAATTGATGAAAGGAGAATAAAATATAAAAATGGAATAAATGAAGCAGGCAAAAATGAATACAAACGACTCAAAAATGAGATCGATAGGAAGTGCAAAATGGCTAAGCAGGGATGGCTAGAGGACAAATGTAAGGATGTAGAGGCTTATCTCACTAGGAGTAAGATAGATACTGCCTACAGGAAAATTAAAGAGACCTTTGGAGAACGGAGAACCACTTCTATGAATATCAAGAATTCAGATGGAAACCCAGTTCTAAGCAAAGAAGGGAAAGCAGAAAGGTGGAAGGAGTATATAGAGGGGCTATAGGTGGGCGATGTACTTGAGGTCAATATTACGGAAATGGAGGAGGATGTAGATGAAGATGAAATGGGGGATATATACTGCGTGAAGAGTTTGACAGGTTTCTGAAAGACCTAAGTCGAAACAAGGCCCCGGGAGTAGACAACATTCCATTGAACTACTAACAGCCTTGGGAGAGCCAGTCGTGACAAAACTCTACCATCTGGTGAGCAAGATGTATGAGACAGGTGAAATACCCTCAGACTTCAAGAAGAATATAATAATTCCAATCCCAAAGAAAGCAGGTGATGACAGATGTGAAAATTACCGAACTATCAGTTTAATAAGTCACAGCTGCAAAATACTAACGCGAATTCTTTACAGACGAATGGAAAAACTGGTAGAAGCGGACCTCGGGGAAGATCAGTTTGGATTCCGTAGAAATGTTGGAACTCGTGAGGCAATACTAACCTTACGACTTTTCTTAGAAGAAAGATTAAGAAAAGGCAAACCTACGTTTCTGGCATTTGTAGACTTAGAGAAAGCTTTTGACAATGTTGATTGGAATACTCTCTTTCACATTCTAAAGGTGGCTGGGGTAAAATACAGGGAGCGAAAGGCTATTTACAATTTGTACAGAAACCAGATGGCAGTTATAAGAGTCGAGGGGCATGAAAGGGAAGCAGTAGTTGGCAAAGGAGTGAGACAGGGTTGTAGCCTCTCCCCGATGTTATTCAATCTGTATATTGAGCAAGCAGTAAAGGAAACAAAAGAAAAATTCGGAATAGGTATTAAACTTCATGGAGAAGGAGTAAAAACTTTGAGGTTTGCCGATGACATTGTAATTCTGTCAGAGACAGCAAAGGACTTGGAAGAGCAGTTGAACGGAATGGACAGTGTCTTGAAAGGAGGATATAAGATGAACATCAACAAAAGCAAAACGTGGATAATGGAATGTAGTCAAATTAAATCGGGTGATGCTGAGGGAATTAGATTAGGAAATGAGACACTTAAAGTAGTAAAGGAGTTTTGCTATTTAGGGAGTAAAATAACTGATGATGGTCGAAGTAGATAGGATATAAAATGTGGACTGGCAATGGCAAGGAAATCGTTTCTGAAGAAGAGAAATTTGTTAATATCGAGTAAAGATTTAAGTGTCAGGAAGTCGTTTCTGATAGTATTTGTATGGAGTGTAGCCATGTATGGAAGTGAAACATGGACGATAACTAGTACGGACAAGAAGAGAATAGAAGCTTTCGAAACGTGGTGCTACAGAAGAATGCTGAAGATAAGGTGGGTAGATCACGTAACTAATGAGGAGGTATTGAATAGGATTGGGGAGAAGAGAAGTTTGTGGCACAACTTGACTAGAAGAAGGGATCGGTTGGTAGGACATGTTCTGAGGCATCAAGGGATCACAAATTTAGCATTGGAGGGCAGCGTGGAGGGTAAAAATCGTAAAGGGAGACCAAGAGATGAATACACTAAGCAGATTCAGAAGGATGTAGGTTGCAGTAGGTACTGGGAGATGAAGAAGCTTGCACAGGATAGAGTAGCATGGAGAGCTGCATCAAACCAGTCTCAGGACTGAAGACCACAACAACAACAACAACAACACTGAGAGCTTTGCTTTCTGCGAAGTGTGGACGATACGCTTCACGTATCGTGGCGATAGATAAAAAAGTGGTAGTTAATTATTCCTGTGGGAGTTTTTGCGGGGAAAGAAATTGTGCATGTTGCTCCAACCCATAGCGAGTTTGAAGTTGCCATTATTTCGAATAGGGAAATATTAACGTTCAACAGAACGCAGGAAAGTTGCGACTGAGTGAATTCAGTCAAGGCCAGAGTAGGGAATTAGCATTTCAGATCCAGCACAGAGACAACACTGTTGCAGATGCCACTTGGTAAAGTACCACCACACATTAGGCCACAGTCAATGTTGAGTCCAGATTTTGCTCACTCTAGCTTTCATACACTTTGACCATTGAATATCGAAAGCTAGTATACTAACCTACGCTCACACTGAGTACATGAGAGTTTTTTTTTTCATTGGTTCAAAAAGTAAATTTATTCTCCAACAGCTCAGTGCATTGACCAGCTATGACAATGTAGATTTAAAGGAGCTGATGAGGATTTTTAATAATCATTCTTTTCTGTGATAAAAATTTGTCATGTGTAGATATAACGATTTTAATAACTGTCAATTCAATAATTCCAAGAATTAAACATTTTGTCATTGGGTGTCAAAAGTAATTGAACATGAATGTTGTTTATCACTTGACCCCTGAAAGCAATAGTTGATAAATTATATGTAGAATAAAAAAAGGGAATAGCTGTTTTGCCTTTCTAGAAGAGACCCCAAACTTTCACTTTTATGAATTCATGCATACTGAGTATGTGATAGTAGTATTTATAATGATTTTGGTATGATCTGTGCCCGATATTAGGTACCTTACAGGGCCAGGGTCATATTTATTTAGAATGTCAGTTTGACACCCTGGACTTGAGAAGACAGTACAGATGTTTTGTCCGTTTACACACGTTAGTTCACTCACTGTGCAGATACAAAAGTCAGACATACAACAACATTGTACAATAGGTTGGACCCGATCAGTCAAAATGGACACATAATCCTTGTCAGTAAAGCAACCTTGCAGAGTAGCCATGGAACCCATGGAATACCACGATATGGCTACCTAAATCACCAGCCAACCCCCGCCATTTTGCGCTCTTTGGGCGTAAAATCGGGCAGAAGCTAGATACAGCAACAAGACTCACCCGATCAAATGCCATTCCTCCATTGCTCCATAGAGCGGGTTTTATGGCTTTGGCACCATGTTTTTCTTTTACGTGTAATTGCAGGGTGTAACACAATCTTCTCACAAACAAACAACACTGATGTGTGATTTCTGAATGAGAAACTTGTTGTTTAATCTTTTCTAATGTACACAAGGTCGATGACGTTATTCCTATCCACTTTGTGCGGATATGGCTGAATGCTAATAATTTGCATATCCAATTATGTGGTAAACGTAATGCCGATTTGGTATTTATTCCATACCCAAACCAACCTTGGCTTGCATAATACCCGCTCGCACACGGCGAGAGTTTCTATTGCTTGTGTTCGTGCTTGCCAAACCCTACCATGGCCAGCAAAATCACCTGATCTCTCTCCAACTGAGAACTTTCGGGGCACTATGGGCAGGGCCCTCCACCAAGCTCGGGATTTTGACGGTCTGACACGCCAGTTGGACAGAATTCGGCGCGATATCTCTCAGGAGGATCTCCAACAACTATGTCAGTCAATGCCAAGGTGAATAACTGCCTGCATAAGGGCGCAGGGTGGACCAATGCGTTATTGACTTGCTCAATTTGTGAATTCTTCCTCTTGAATAAATCATCCAGTTTTCCTGAAATTGTAATAACTTCGTTGTCTGTAGCTACACATCACCTTTACCGATTTGCGCCCCATTCGGATAATTTCCTTCGTGATTCGTCATTCTTTTGTCTTAGAATGTGCCGGCCGCTGTGGCCGAGCGGTGATAGGCGCTTCAGTCCGGAACCACGCGGCTACTACTGTCGCAGGTTCGAATCCTGCCTCGGGCATAGATGTGTGTGATGTCCTTAGGTTTACTTAGTTCTAAGTCTAGGGGACTGATGACCTCAGATGTTATGTCCCATAGTGCTTGGAGCCATTTGAACCATTTGAATCTTAGAGTGTATTTAACTGCAGCAGTGCTGCTTCTGACGAAAATGTCGGTCAATAACGGACGAATCACAACCAGTATATCGCTTGGTCTGCTGCTGTGAAAAACTGCCAATGCCTCTCATTAATACAAGAAATGTAACTGTGTAGCCGTCCAGCTGAAGGCGATGATGGGACTCATTGATTATTGTAGTGATTGAATAAAATAATTGGGAAATTTGGGCTCATTAGGAAGGCTATCAACCATGTTTCTTCCCACATACCATGCGCCATTGGAAGAAGATGAATGTGGGAGATTGAAACAGGGAAAAAGAGGGGGATACGCGCACAGTATTTACCCTCCGCCATTAGCCACACATCGTACAATGAACTGCGAGTTACAAATGTCAATGTAAATTATAAAGGCAACCTGCGATGAAAGGTGAGAGAGGTATGTGCATTCAGTTGTCTTTGTCCTGTGCTGGTGCTTGAAGCTTGCGATCGCTAGTTATTTAAGCTTGTTTTTGTTGGAAATGTACACTGAAGAACAGGAGGTACGTTTCACTTCTTTAATAGCTGTGGAGAAGCCGAGGGAGCACCACCGCCATAAACAGCAAATGACTTGAGCTTGACTGCTAACACAACCGCAGCGCATTTACACCTGTCCAGCCACGCAAGTAAATATCGGTGAAAGGCTATTAACAATGCAGTATTAACCATGAAAGTGAGTTTCTGTGCGGATTTTGCATGAACAATAAATAAGTATTATGTTACGTACACTAAAGCGGTTTCTATACTCATCACAGACAGTAGGGCTCATAAATTCAGTAAACTGCAAGACACTGTTCAGTCTGCAACCATTCCATACGCTATTGATGTCTGCAGACTAACATCAACTCACGCAAAATCTAAGAAATAAACTGCTAGAGCAATGGCGTACCAATTTGAGGTTTAATTTTTTCATATTAAGCCTCTATTTCAGTATTGTTTTGACTTCATTAAACCGCTACACGCAGCCATCCGTCTAATGGAGATACAGCAAAACCTACACACTCTTTGCACTTGAGTAGCCTGCGCGGTGTCTTCATTCGTGAGCGGGTCGGTACGGTTACGTGGCCGCTGTTCATTTTGGCCTCGAAAGTTCGTTTCAGGCTTAAACTATGCGCGCATTGTCACTTGGAGTTGTTAACACAGAATCTTCCCCACCTAATTAACGCACCACCGTGACATCATTGTAACATTCAACTGTTATCGAGACGCATAAAACACTGAAGATCTGCCTCATAGTTGTTGCCCTCAGTGAACAACTACTTACAAATTGTGGTTTGTAAGTTGCGTGAGCATTTCGTGGATGATGTTCTCCTATACCGAATTCCGCTTGAGTTGATGTTAATCTGCAGACCACAACACTGTATGGAATGGTTGCAGACTGATCAATTGCTTGAAGTTTACTGAATTTGCCACCGTCAGAAGGTGGTAGGGGTAAAATACAGGGAGCGAAATGCTATTTACAATTTGTATAGAAACCAGGTGGCAGTTATAAGAGTCGAGGGGCATGAAAGGGAAGCAGTGGTTGGGAAGGGAGTGAGACAGGGTTGTAGCCTCTCCCAGCTGCTATTCAATCTGTATATTGAGCAAGCAGTAAAGGAAACAAAAGAAAAATTTGGAGTAGGAATTAAAATCCATGGAGAAGAAATAAAAACTTTGAGGTTCGCCGATGACATTGTAATTCTGTCAGAGACAGCAAAAGACTTGGAAGAGCAGCTGAACGGAATGGACAGGGTCCTGAAAGGAGGATATAAGATGAACATCAACAAAAGCAAAACAAGGATAATCGAATGTAATCGAATTAAATCGGGTGATGCTGCAACAAAAAAATGGTTCAAATGGCTCTGAACACTATGGGACTTAACATCGGAGGCCATCAGTCCCCTAGAACGTAGAACTACATAAACCTAACTAACTTAAGGACATCACACACATTCATGCCCGAGGCAGGATTCGAACCTGCGACCGTAGCGGTCGCGCGGTTCCGGACTGAAGCGCCTAGAACCGCTCGGCCACTCCGGCCGGCGATGCTGCAGCAATTAGATTAGGAAATGAGACGCTTAAAGTAGTAAATGAGTTTTGCTATTTGGGGAGCAAAATAACTGATGATGGTCGAAGTAGAGAGGATATAAAATGTAGACTGGCAATGGTATGGAAAGCTTTTCTGAAGAAGAGAAACTTGTTAACATCGAGTATAGATTTAAGGGTATACGGAACGCCCTATGCTTACAATGTTAAATTGAGCTAAAAGTTAGGAACATTTTCTCATTTGTTATTTGGACGATACTCTTGATTTTTTCACAGAACGCAGAGATATGTTCTGCTTTTATGCTGAATTATTAATTTTGAAACAATAATGTATAGTTTTTCAGATATTTTATTTTTTGTAAATGTTAAAAAAGTTATACATTTTAACAAGTATTTTAAAATGTACATCCATTAATACAAAATAATTCCACATATCTTTTAATTCAGATATATTAGAAGGTCTTAAGGAACAACTACAGAAAATTTCATCTTTCTACTATAAATAGACCCTGAGAAAATGTACCTTATACACAAAAAAACTAACGTTACGGGAAATTAGCTTCAGTACAAGCCTGCTCCATAGCTTGTATCATCAGAAAAGTCCAACAGCTTCCTCTTGATGGCTCTGCTATGCTGTCTAGCCATCTTTGAATATACTTTTATGGCATTGTCTGAAGACCTGAGCCGTTCCTTGTCCATACAAAGAATAGCTGCGGCAGTTCGTAGTCCTACACAGAGCCCCAACTTCTGCAGAACTTTGCACTTTGTTATATTTCCCTGATTGAATGATGAAACAGCATCATAAACGCCAAAGTGAAGTGTGTTTATACCCACGAACACAGTTTTAGGTAGTCTATTCCATATCACATGGTTCACACACTCATTTGGATTTTGAGTCCGGCCATGAAGACATTTCTTTAGTAGACTAATATCTGCGAGGTCTCGGAATATTGGTTTTATTTCATCCATTATGGCAGGTGGCAGGTGATGAGGGTGATTGCATTGTTTCTTAGTTACCTTGCCTCTGTTGTACTTGCACCAACTATCGTCTCCTTTTGGACATAGCCCATGTTGTGGATTCTCATTGTTTGAAGCTGTATGAAAAAACAGAGCCCAGACTCCTCTGCTCATTAATTCTGCATCTGCTGTATTCTGTCTTATTGCTAGACCATAGCACTTCTGAATATGATCTATTGTAGCATCTGTCAGTCTATTTTTCCCATCTAAAGTTTTTCCATCGCTCAATTTCTTGCCTTTCATGCTAGCCTTGAGCTGTCGAAGTCTTGATCCCATCCTTTTGTGAAACATGGCCAACACACACCAGTCTGGAAATTTTCACACCGTTACCATAGGGTCTCAGTTCCTCAATTTCTTTGAAAGCCTTTGAGTCACCATCTCCAAGATAATTTATGTATCTAACGTTGTACCATTTTACTGAGCGTTGATAAATACTTCTTACACCAGCAACTTCCATACCACAACTTGACCCATATTAATTTGCCATGCACTCCTCTTCATGTTTAGTTTTCATTTTCTCCTTGAATCTGCAATGCTTGGAAAGTATTGCCACATCAACTACCTTACCAGTGTCCACACTTGTAGCTGTTACTACACCATTCAGAGATGTGTGGCCTCTCTTCTGCCAGCTTCCATCAAAAGCTATGGACAAGTCTCTGCTATTATTATTTTCAATAACTGCTTCCTCAACAGCATCTTTCATGTTTTCCTGTGCCACATCTTCTACAGCAGAGCCTATTGCAATTATGTGTTTGTTAAATTTTGAAAGTGGAGGAGGGAGGTTCACCACACCACGCAACATGGCACCTGCAACCCTGCCCTTTCCTATACACCGTAATCCATAAACCAGTCTAATGTTTATATCGTATAGTTTACCTGTATCTGCAGTAACATGTGATTAATTGAAGAAAGTAACACTGTGTTTGCAATAACTGCACATCAACTCTAATTCACAAGCAAGTCCTACATGTAAGTTTGTTTTCAATGAAACACCACATTTTCCACATTGCTTGCAGCACACATTGTTCTCCAAAACGTCTGATAATAAAGAGACGTTAATTACCTCATATTTTGTAGTCCCAGCATTTAGTTTCTTGTATTCTTCTTCAATTCCAGCTAGTTTTCTTCTTGAAGCACTTTCCGGTGTAGTGGCAGCAGCATCACTCAATGTATCACTACCAGTGTTGAGGTTAGTCGCTACTGGGACATCAGATACTGATGAAGATGAACCAGACGAATTTTTAGTACACTTTACTTTCTTGCGCCAATGTACACGCTTTCTAAATACCGTCATACTAGGTCTTGGCATGTTGAAGGAAAGAAAACTCAATGACTTCTCCACATACGACTTTCACAACAATGACATGGATGTACTCACAAACGAAACAATACAAATGGTGCAGAATCTATTGTCAACTGTATAGCAGTGCAGCCAACAGAAAAGCTAGCTCTCTTGTGCTCAATTATATCTCTGGCAAGGCTGTCTATATCAGGTATATTTCGCGTCTCATATACAAGGAGCGGAACATCGTGTGCGGAAATTATTTTAAAAAATTATTTAAAATAGTTCTATTCACGTCATCCAAATATTTTATACATGGTGTTAAACAGGAGAGTCTAAATTTTTCGAAAATGCATTTACTCAAAAATCGATTTTTTCATCGAAAAACTCATTCCGTATACCCTTGTCAGGAAGTCGTTTCAGAAAGTATTTGTATGGAGTGTAGCCAAGTATGGAAGTGAAACATGGACGATAAATAGTTTGGACAAGAAGAGAATAGAAGTTTTCGAAATGTGGTGCTACAGAAGAATGCTGGAGATTAGATGGGTTGATCACTTAACTAATGAGGAGGTATTGAATAGAATTGGAGAGAAGAGAAATTTGTGGCACAACCTGACTAGAAGAAGGGATCGGTTGGTAGGACATATATCTGAGGCATCCAGGGAAGACCAATTTAGTATTGGAGGGTAGCGTGGAGGGTAAAAATCGTGGAGGGAGACCAAGAAATGAATACACTAAGCAGATCCAGAAGGATGTAGGTTGCAGTAGGTACTGGGAGATGAAAAAGCTTGCACAGGATAGAGTAGCATGGAGAGCTGCATCAAACCATTCTCAGGACTGAAGACCACAACAACAACGTCCCGTGACCGTACTTTTCTATAAAACTTCAGCAGTATATTGCTCCCATCCAAGCATGTCACGAGAAAAGATCTTGAAGATACGAGGGAGTGATGAAAAAAGTAATGCCCCCGAATTTTTTTATGAGAAAACTCTTAAAGCTTTTCAAATAAAACAAATGTTATAAACGTTCTACATCTTTATACTCCGTGTCTACATATTTGCAGCCCTCTGCCACTAGAGGGCTCCGAATTGTACCATGTAACATGGCGGTGTGTAATGTAACGATGTCGATGCATGAGACACGTCGTACTGTAATCGAGATTCAAATTAGGAGAGGTCGTCTACACATGGAGCATTCTCTCCTATAGCACGGTGGTGCCAGACCACACATGAGCGCTGAGGCAGTTGCAGCAATCCCATGCCTTGGGCTCAGGTGTCACCGATCATCCTCCTTATAGACCCAGTTTTGCCCCGTACGATTTTCATCTGCTGCCAAAACTTAAAGAACACCTTCGAGGACTACCCTTTGATAGTGACGAAGCTGTACAAGCAGAGCTGAGGTTGTGGCTCCGTCAACAAAGCCAAGCATTCTACGGTAACGGCATCAACAAACTGGTCTCTCGTTGGTGAAATTTGTACGTCACCAGTGTGATTATGTTGAGATATAAATATGTATACATGAACAATAAAGATGTAGAATGTTAAAAAGTATTTTCTCATTTAAGAACTTAAGTTTTCACATAAAAAAATCGGACGTGTTACTTTTCTCGTAAAATCAGAGTGATTTGAGCTCACACGGAATCTTACCAACAATCGTTGTTCTCGCAGATAATTCGCGACTGGAACAGGAACGATGGGAAGTCATATTTGTACACAAAGTACCCCAGCCACAAAACATGAGGTGTCTTGTGGGGTATAGATGTTTATAGGGATGAAGAGCTCACTCAATCAGTTACTGAAGTATTGTCACCATATTCGAATCACCAGTCGTATTTCTTAGGATGAGTACAAATATCACGGTGTCAATCATATCTGTGTCGCTTAGCTACTTAACGGAACAGATTTCATCTACCCTGTTTCTGTTAGTACTAATAGCGCGTGGCTGCTTCTGTTACATGTTTCTCAGTCTCATTCTTATTCAGCATACACACTAAAACAAAAGAAAGCGACGCACCACGAAGAAATTACCCAAATGGGACGGAAATCGATAGATGTTATGTGCATGTACAGCAAAATAATCATTAAAATTTCAGAAAAATTAGGTCATTTACTCAAGAGAAAGAGCTTCACAAACTGATCAAGTCAATAACGCGTTGGCTCACCTCTGGCCATTATGTAAGCAGTCATTCCGCCGGAGACAGTCAGATTGTGATCCCACCGCTGTCTGTGGCGTCTCCAGATTCGGTATGGAATCTCACTGACTGGAGCAGAATTGTCTTCAGTGATGAGACCCGCTTCGAAATGAGCCCCAGTCACCAGTGGAGACGCGTCTAGAGACATCCCAGCGAGGAGCGGGATCCCAACCTGGTTGTCGTCCGCCATACCGCCCGACAACCAGAGGTGATGGTCTAGAGTGCCATTTTTTTCCATAGAGGCACCCCTTTGATTGTATCCGCGGCACCCTTGCAGGACAGTTGTATGTCGATAACATTCTACCCTCCGTTTTTTTTTTTTTGCCCTTCATGGCAAGCCATCCTGGGCTTAAATTTCAGCAAGATAATACCCTAATGCCCACCCGTACAGAGGGGGGGGGGGGGGGGGGGAGGGGAGGGGAGTTCCTATTGTCTTCGTGCTTGCCAAATCCTACTTTGGTCAGCAAGGTCGCTGGACCTCTCCCCAACTGAGAACCTTTCGGTCATTATGGCCAGGGCCCTCCAACCATCTAGGGATTTTGACGATCTATCGCTCCAATTAGACATAATTTGGCAGGCCATCCTTTACTAATACGACCAAGAATTCTGTCAACCAAGTATAAGGGCCACAGGGGGACCATCGCGTTATTGACTTGCTCACTTTGTGAAGCTCTTTCTCTTGAACAAATCGTGCTAAACTAAAAACTCCGTCCGAACAATCTTCGGAAGGTCCAACAGTACAGACCGACAGCCGTTTCGTCCTCAACCGCTAGACGTCACTGGATGCGGATAAGGACGGATATATATGGTTAGCACACCGCTCTCCCGTCTATCGTCAGTTTTCGATCGGGACCGGAGCCGCTACTTTCAGCCACATAGCTCATTAACTGGTCTCACAATGGATGAGTGCAGCCCGCTTGCCAGTAGCGCCCGACAGACCCGGACTGTCAACAACCTAAGGGCGACCACTGTGGCCAGGGTGATTTTTCATTTTTCTCCCTCTTTCTTAGACTGTATTTCCGTTAATAGCAACACAGCGTGCCTCTTTCAGTTACGTGTTACTCAGTCTCTTTGTTGTTAGACGAGCGCTGTCTATTGTAACATTATGTGATTGCCTTATCATTTTAAATCATTCACTAATCGAGCAGTCGCTCGGCAACAGCTACAGTTAGCAAATAATGTTGCGAAAATGTAAAAGGTGAACGACCTGTGACGTAACTTGTTTATTGTCGAAGCGCCGTCAGAGATGCTGTGAGTTATTGACTTTGAAAACCGCGGCGCGAAAAACGGACAGAAGAAGAACATTTTTACACATTTTGTTTAGATGTACGAGATATTCTCGATGAACAGTTACTCATTCTTCTCTTGTCTCCTGTAACTTGTGTCGGACGCGCATGTCTTGCCGCCGTATTATTATTGTCAAAATTAATATTGTTCTAGTGTAAAGTAAATGTGTAATACTAAAAGTGCCTAGCAGCAGATTTATTGTGCGCCGTGTATGTGAAAACGTCAAAGGATTTGTTTTCATTAAGAGAAGTGCCAGTCAAAACGGCATCCATGTTAAATCCGTCACTGCAGTGTAAGTTTGTCTATTACTTGCCATAAATTCAGAGTTAAATGGAACTGGTGTATGGACTATTCATTTACTGTAGAATCTATGTCTCACTTCTTCATGAAATTATTTAATTTTCTATATGTTTCTGCCAAATAGAGAGTTCACAGTCACGAATTCTTTCGTCGAGTTCGGACGGAAGTTGCATGCGGCGAAATATTTTCTCCGCGCCACATTCTATTGGTAAATGCATGATAAACTACGGTCCCTTAGGAAATTCATGTTGAGCTATCCAAAATAATTATATTTTGAATAGGCATTTACTCTCCTCTGCAATGCAACTTCCGACTGATCAGACGATCCAACGAGAAACAGCCGCACACGGTCGGCGTTCGCAAATATGTTTCCACCGCTGATTATAGCTATATGTTACAGCACAAAAGTAACATATTGTTATAATTAGAGACTACGAACGGGGACATTTATAACTGTATGTTTATGTATACACATTACGTAAACATATCGTTATACTATACCGCTTTATATCGATTGGGTCATAATATGTTCTATGCGGTTGTGTATATTATTGACGAGCCCGGCCGGAGTGACCGAGCGGTTCTAGGCGTTACAGTCTAGAACGGCGCAACCGTTACGGTCGCAGGTTCGAATCCTGCCTCGGGCATGGATGTGTGTGATGTCCTTAGGTTAGTTAGGTTTAAGTAGTTCTAAGTTCTAGGGGACTGATGACCTCAGATGTTAAGTCCCATAGTACTCAGAGCCATTTGAACCATTTTTTTGACCTGAGAAGTTAAGTCACATAGTGCTCAGAGCCATTTGAACCATTTAATATTGACGAACAGCGTAACGGGACATGTTTTTGTTAATACAATTTTTTTTTTTTTGTTGCAGCAGGTCAACGGTCACCACAACTTGTCTGAGTGATAATATTCTTCCACTAGACTGATTTAATATACCTGCATTTCTTTCATTATGTTTCAGCTTGCATATACTCATCAAATCACAGAATAGTAAGATCGTAATGTGTTAGTCGATCACAGTCACGGACACCAGCTGTAACTAGAATAGCAGCACCATTTACTTTAGACTATTTTCGTAGTATGTCAGTACTCTTGTACCGGTTATGTTTGAAAATCAGGAGCCGTTATGGTTCAAATGGCTCTGAGCACTATGGGACTGAACATCTGAGGTCATCAGTCCCCTAGAACTTAGAATTACTTAAACCTAACCAACCTAAGGACATCACACACATCCATGCCCGAGGCAGGATTCGAACCTGAGACCGTAGCGGTCGCGCAGTTCCAGACTGAAGCGCCATGAACCGCTCGGCCACTCCGGCCGGAGGAGCCGTTATGCTGTGAGTCAGAAATGTATGACATAGTTAAGCAGGTTCAGTTGAAAGCCTACCCCTTTTTTTTGAATTAGGCTGAGTGCATAACTGGTATGACTTCAGTAAAATGCTCGGAATGTATTCCCATTTGTCACTAATTTTGACTAATTAATGAAAATTAGTGCACTCTAACTACTATCTGATTGACATACTCAGAAGTAGGAAAGACTTTTTTAACACAAAGCAATTTAAATGAACCTTAAGCATATATTTAAATGGATGTATATTCCAATCAACACACACTAACATCGAGAAAGTATATCCGCATCCTCCCATTTAGAGTATATACATGCAATGAATATGTAACACCTCACTTAGTATGGTCTAACATCTATGCGCGATGAACGTGAATCACAATAATCATTCAGTACATATTCAGAAATACTCGAAGTTCTCGGCAACCCAAGCCTGCCTTAATCTTGCTGCAAAATGCATACAAACAAATTACATCGATCCCTATGGATGATATATCTGAATAATGATTCCGCTGATGGCAGAACATCTTTAGTAAATTACGCTTGCATCAACTATTGATTGTAATAAGCATAAGGTGCAGATGGGAACAACCTAGGTAAAACGTAAACAGTGTAAATTGCTTCAAGGTAAAAAAAATTAAAAATTTAGAATAACTTCACAATGTTACTCAACAAATAATTGAGAAATTGCATTAGTAAGGTTAACAAATCATTTGAAGTAGAACAAAAAGGAACCGCACATAATCTTAAATTATTAGTCATACTAAATAATTAGGATATCAATACGTTTGCCGCGCCATAACTGTTTAAAAACCGCTGTGAGTACTGAGCTCTATTGATATGTTGCGCTTTCTGGTAGTAAACTTACATTTTAAAACCATTGTAATTCAGTAATGTTATAATTTCTTGTTCAGATGACCTGAAGGTGCCTCTCCACTGATGCAAAACTGGTAGTGTTTTTTTTTTCTTTTTTTAATAAAAGTATTTTAACAGCCAGTGCGGAAGATTTTATTCATCATACGAGTAGTAACATGCGGCGCTACATAACCAACATTCATGGCTGAATAAGCAAAACATCGATATTGATCTTGACCATGGAAGAAACCTTCTCGCTTTGAATAGTAGGTTCTTTTTTCTTTTCTTTATTTTTTTTCTCGTAGAGAAGGAAGCTACATAAGTAAAACTGAAAACACTGCGAATGAAATGCTACGCCAATGTGTGCTTTCAAACAACTATTTCACCGTAAATTTCTGTATGTTGCAGCATATAAATGGCCACCAAAATGAAAGATCAGATAAGGTCATCGAGTAAGAACAGGCAGCCTCCTTGTGACACATGCCACGTCTGGTCCTAACGATCGCGGAAACATGTGCGAGCTTTCTCTGGCCACCTACACGGACACGCTCCTCAAAATTCTGCCAAGCTGATCCTGGATTAGTCAGGCACCTATCCCTCCAAAGCGCAGCGCATAGGTACACACCTTCTGTACGCACCCAAAGACTGCGGCATTTGTAGCAAATGAAATCCGTGCATAGCGTATCTCTGCACCTCACCAGCGACTAGTACCTCGCATAACTATAGATAATTTGAAAGGCATTTCGTAATAGACAGCTTTCACAGTGTCGTATTAACGAGGATGATTCTACACGGCAAGGCCCAGTTACGTTAATGAGACCACCAGCTATGTTCGACGTCAACGTGGAATAACCAGTCACAGACGGCAGTTGGCATTGCCAGCGGTGGAGAGTATATAAAACGCGTGGGGGGAGGGGTGGGGGAGGGGACGCGGGAAAAGAGTACAGTCTTTGTGTAATGCGGAAAGGGAGCGATTTGTCTGAAGCCTGATCATTGGCTTCTGGGACAAGGTTGGAAGCAAAGTTTGAAAACTGTTCCCGTGGTGCCGTTAAAAGACTACCGTGCGGGGTCAAATGGCGCTATACAAAATCGGCGACGAGGCAACTTTGATGCACTGGTTCAAATGGCTCCAAGCACTATTGGACTTAACAGCTGAGGTCATCAGTCCTCTAGACTTAGAACTACTTAAACCTAACTAACCTAAGGACATCACACACATCCATGGCGGAGGCAGGATTCGAACCTGCGACCGTAGCAGCAGCGCGGTTCCGGACTGAAGCGCCTAGAACCGCTCGGCCACACCGGCCGGCAATTTTGATGCACCATGGGCCATGGATAACAGGGGTGAACGACGACTGCGGACATATGTACGGTTGAATAGACGTGTAACTATTGAGCAGCTGACCGTCCAGATAAAACAAGGTGCTACCAACAGTTTCTCTTCAACGACCGTTCAGCGGAAGTTCCTGCGTGGGCCTCTGCAGCAGGCACCTGGCTCATGTACCTGTGTTGACTGCTGTTAATCGACGACGAAGGTTGGAATTTCCACGTTAAAACGCAACTGGATGTCGATGGAGTGGCGGTAGATGGCGTTTTTAGATGAATCACGTTTTACGCTCCATCGGACTGATGGCCGTTGGTGTGTACGGCGTGAAACGTGTGAAAGCAAACACCCTGCAACAATCCTCGGAAAGACCCAGGCTGCAGGAGGGAGCCTTGTGGTCTGTGGTATGTTTTCATGGCATTATGAAACGCACAGTGAGTCAACACAAGTACGTATGTATCGTTGGGGACCATCCACCTCCTCGTGCAGTTTGTTTCTCCTCAGCAAGATGGCATCTACCAACAGAACAATGCAAAGTGTCAGACAGATCGAAGAGCACAAGGATGAAGTTTCCGTACCCACATGGCCACAAAACTCTCCAGATTTAAATCCAATCGACACTCCCTGGGCCCAACTCCATAGGGCTATACGCGGCACGGATCTCCAATCGAGAAACCTAGCGCAGCTGGCCAGAACACTGGAGTCGGTATGTCTTCACATCCCTAACCTCACTGACTGTCTCCCTGCATGTGCTGTAAACCGTGGTTATTCAGGGTTTTGACAGGTGGTCACATCAGTGTCGCTCAACAGTGTATTTTTATTACAATTCGTAAGTGATTATTCTGAAGCAGTGTAGCAAGTAATATGTGGCAGCCAGGAACACCAGAGCGGTGAAGTCGCACACACACACACACACACACACACACACACACAGTCCACATAATACTATTCACAAGATCCAGAATTTTGTAGTCCATTCCCAGCAACTTCAAATTTAGATCTGAAGTGAGCGAATGCCTTCCCGTTGCATTCCTCGAATTTTACCGCTGCGTGAACACAGAACCCTTCAAAATTACTGGACCAGGGATACGAAGCGTCGCGGTGTGTGTGGGTCGCAGCGCCAGACCTGGAACGTCATTGTCGTCTGCGCTGGATTTCGGCTGCAACTCCGAGACGTCTCCGCTGAGGTGGCTTTTTTGCAAGTGCCGCCGGCGTCGCCAAAAAGCGGCGGCGGCCAACGGCGCCGGGCGCGTCAGCCGGACCTCCGCCGCACTCCTCCCTCGCCCCCTGGCCGCGTCCGGGAATCTCCGCTCCGGCTTCCCACACAGCCCATTCGAGACGCCAATTAGGCGGCAAGGCCGCAGGGCTGGAGCGCGCTTCTTGCAGTCGCCAAACCGCGCCACGCCTGCATGTCTTTGTCGGTGCCTTCGCGGGCTGCAGGTGTGTCCGCAGTCCCGTACACCCTCTTAGTCGCCGGGATCTGTTGTTGCCAATCCTATATATGACACGTAATTTGTAGCCGGCGTTTGTGGAGTTTCTCCTGTTTGTCCGAACACCCTCCAAAAGCACCACGTGATCAAAAAGTCAGTATAAATTTGAAAACTGAATAAATCACGGAATAATGTAGATAGAGAGGTACAAATTGACACACATGCTTGGTATGACATGGGGTTTTATTAGAACCAAAAAAATTCAAACGTTCAAAAAACGTCCGACAGATGGCGCTTCATCTGTTCAGAATAGCAATAATTAGCATAACAAAGTAAGACAAACCAAAGATGATGTTCCTTACAGGAAATGCTAAATATGTCCACCATCATTCCTCAACAATAGCTGTAGTCGAGGAGTATTGTTGTGAACAGCACTGTAAAGCATGTCCGGAGTTATGGTGAGGCATTGGCGTCGGATGTTGTCTTTCAGCATCCCTAGAGATGTCGGTCGATCACGATACACTTGCAACTTCAGGTAACCCCAAAGCCAATAACAGCACGGACTGAGGTCTGGTGACCTGGGAGGCCAAGCATGACGAAAGTGGCGGCTGAGCACACGATCATCATCAAACGACGCGAGCAAGAGATCCTTCACGCGTCTAGCAATATTCTGTTTATTTTCTTTTTTCTTTTTTTTTGGTTCTAATAAAACCCCATGTCAATCCAAGCATGTGTGTCAATTTTTACCTCTCTATCTACATTATTCCGTGCTTTATTAAGTTTTCAAATTTATACTGACTTTTTGATCACCCGGTAAATTCAGAGCCACAAAGAGTGTGCAAGTCCTCAAAAATACACTACTATTTGTAAAAAGTGAAATATTCAGAAGCAATGGTCTGTAATACGCCACGACAGGAGCACTCCTAGAACAGTGGAACCATAACAAGTGGTTTAAATGGCAGAGGGGTGGCGTGCACGTAGGCCCAATAGCGCACTTTCTTGTGTGATCCGACAGGTCAGTGTTATGCAACGCTCAAACGGTGCGGGATCGTCGTACGAAGTGGAAACGTGTGACCAAGTTCCACCACTCCTCGCCGACATCACAGGGTGTAATATCAGCATGTGAAACCGTTCGAACGGGACAGAACGATTGCTCTCTGAGAGGCGAGACTGTCGTTCCGTGACATTGTGGCTACGGGGCTCGCTACTTCGACAGTGAGGCGTATGTGGATCCAGTGGAGAGAAGAGGGCCATACACAGCGCCGATGGGCTACGGACGACACAAAGTGACCACTGCGCAAGATGACCGCCATCTTGTTCGTTTGACCGTAACGAACAGAACAGCTTCGTCCACAGTGTTGGCGCGATGTTGGAGCACTGCAACGGGTGTGGACATGTTTGTGTCGACGGTTCGACGTCGTCTTCTGCGGCCTTGACTTATGGCATGCGTGCCATTTCGGCCTCTCCCATTGCCAGAACCCACCAACACCACAGAGTGCAATGGACTCGTGAATGTCGACACTGTCGTGCCGAGTGGCAAAATTTTGTGTTTACACAAGAGTCCCGCATCAATGTGGACTACACTGATGGCCGCATACGCGTTCGACTCCGCCGTGGAGAACGGAATCGCGCAGACTGTATAGTTGAGCGGCATAGCGGACAAACATCAATTGTGGTGTTTTGGGGCGCCATTACTTATAAGACGCGATCTCACCTACCACGTCTTGAGGGCAATCTGAACAACTACAGCTACATGAAGGAGTTTTTACAGCCCGCGGCACTGCCTCTCCTGCAGCCCGTTCCACATGCCGTATTTCAGCAGGACAACGCCTGGCCGCATATGGCGATGAGTGTGCAAGCCTCCTTGGAAGAACGACAGGTACTACTGCTTCCCTGGCTGCCCGTTGGCACGACATGTCGCCCGTCGAACGTCTCCTGGAGATAGTCGGTCTGCAACTTATTCGTTCAGGTTCTCCTGCAGCCACAGTTAATCCTTCGAAGGCGAAACCGCGTAGCAGAGTACTCCCCAGTAGCATATTCAGGCACTCTTTTATTCCATGCTACGACGCCTAACGGCTCTGATTGCAGCACATGGTGGCACAATTCCGCGGTGAATTTCCATAGCCACAGTGCATGTACAGATCTGTAATGCTAATCATTTATGTAACGTCATGTCCCTAGTCGGTCGAAAAAATTTCTTTCTGATCACATCACTCTGTTTTGATGAACCACTTTTTCCAAGCAGTAGTGTATTTTGCGACTGCTGAATTTTCTGAACAGCTTCAGGTGTAGTAATAAAATACTTTGCTGGACATTAGTATTGCGACGCCATGAAGAGGCATGCAACAAACGTGAAACTGACACGAAGTGTACTACAAGTTTGAGTTGCAAATCACTAACATTTCAGCGCAGTCGAATAAAGTAGGTAGCAGTAAATGCGTCTACCATTCTGTATATAAGGAAAGTTTATGCAGCGAAATGCGGAAAGATCTGCAGCGGATAGGCACTTGGTTCAGAGAGTGGCAACTGACCGTTAACATAGACAAATGTAATGTACAGCGAATACATAGAAAGAAGGATCCTTTATTGTATGATTATGTGATAGTGGAACAAACACTGGTAGCAGTTACTTCTGTAAGTCATATCTGGGAGTATGCGTACGGAACGATTTGAAGTGGAATGATCATATAAAATTAACTGTTGTTTAGGCGGGTGCCAGGTTGAGATTCATTGGGAGAGTCCTTAGAAAATGTAGTCCATCAACAAGTAGGTGGCTTACAAAACACTCGTTTGACCTATACTTGAGTATTGCTCATCAGTGTGGGATCCGTACCAGGTCGGGTTGACAGAGGAGATAGAGAAGATCCAAAGAAGAGCGGCGCGTTTCGTCACAGGGTTATTTGCTAAGCGTGATAGCGTTACGGAGATGTTTAGCAAACTCTAGTGGCAGACTCTGCAAGAGAGGCGCTCTGCATCGCGGTGTAGCTTGCTGTCCAGGTTTCGAGAGGGTGCGTTTCTGGATGAGATATCGAATATATTGCTTCCGCCTACTTATACCACCCGAGGAGATGACGAATACAAAATTAGAGAGATTCGAGAGCGCACGAAGGCTTTCCGGCAGTCGTTCTTCCCGCGAACCATACGCGACTGGAACAGGAAAGGGAGGTAATGACAGTGGCACGTAAAGTACCCTCCACCACACACCGTTGGGTGGCTTACGGAGTATAAATGTCGATGTAGAAGTTTCTTATTCATAGATCGTATACTCTAAGACAAAAAAGCGACGCATCACTAAGGAATTATCTCAATAGGATGGAAATCGGTAAATGTGACGTACATGTACAGAAAAAAAGTGATAATTTCAGAAAAATTGATTGATTTATTCAAGACAAAGAGATTCACAAATTCAGCAAGTCAATAAGGCTTTTCTCCACCTATGGCCGTAATGCAACTAGTTATTCAGCTTGACATTGATTGATGGACTTGTTGGATTCCCTTCTGAGGGATGTCAGGCCACATTCTGCCCAACCGGCGCGTTAGATCGTCAATATCCCATGCCCATAATACTCCAAACGTTTTCACTTGGGGAGAGATCCGGCGACGTTGCTGGCCAAGGTAGTATTTGGCGAAGCACGAAGACAAGCGCAGAAACTATCACCGTGTGCAGGCGGGAAGTATCAAGCTGAAATTTAAGCCCTTGATGGCTGACTATGAAAGGCAACAAAACTGGTCGTACAATATCATCGACGTACCGCTGTGCTGTAAGAGACGTGCGGATGACAGCCAATGGGGTCTTGCTGTGAAATGAAATGGCATCCCAGACCATCACTCCTGGTTGTCGGTCTGTATGGTGGATGACGGTCAGGCAGGTAACCAACCACTGTGCGGGGATTCTCTAGGCACTTCTTCGATGGTCAGTTCGGCTCAGTTCTACTCTAGTCAATGAGATTGAATTGTAAGGTGGCTATAATTTCGCACCTTACAAGCACTCATCCACATACTTTGCCGTGAACTACAACCACAATTAGATATCATTTGACAAGTTGTACATCGTATATATGAATATTTAAAGGAGACTGACAGTGTCACGTACGTCTTGTAAATAATTGTTAACGATTATTGCATGAAAGGTGACGGAGTGTCTTTATTATAAAACCGGCGTAATGAATGATTGCCTATACTAGTTGTGGTTGGAACGCCAGTGGAGATGAAACGGCAGGCAGAACTCAAGCTCTGGGTGGAAAGCTCGCACAGGTGCTGGTCCTGCTTAAACACAGGAAGTAGATACACGGACGTCTGGAGCACAATAGGGTGACGGCTGGCCGCTGTTGTAGTAGGGTTCGGAAGGATAACCAGATAATACTTCCGAACGCTGAAAATCATGGGTGAGAGGAACGAAGAAGCGGCACCTCTGAAACCATGCAGGCTGGCTTATTTCCAAGGATTTTTACTCAGAAGCGTACCATTTGTACGAGTATAGGTTTCTCCTTGCAAACTTTCCGTGCTGGACGACAAAAGACTATAATATGGGTGGTCGGCGTTCGGAAGAATCTTTAGAAAGGGAGAATATTCCGTGGTTTCGGGAATATGATTCGTTTTCGGAATTACGATGGTGGGGAGTCGAGTCTTGCTGGGAAGCCAGAGGTGGAGAGGAGAGGTCTCCCGTTGTGAGCGCCTGTGTCTGATGGTCGCTCAGTATCAGCTTTCTTGCTACAGACGGACTTGCTGTCTTTCCTCTCAGGAGAGTTTATAGTTAGAACGGTAAGGCACTGTGCTGTTGCGCACTTACACTGTTCTGGACTTCGCTTCCCGGTTCGAAGTCGTCGTCGAGAACGCAGCGTTCAGTGATTGAGAGCTCTTCTACTGTCTATGCTCACATAGAGACGTTATCTGAATTCCATTCTTGTGGCTGGGTGTTCGCGTCTCTTGTCTGTAGAACACAAAGAGGAGGAGACAGTATTAGATTATACTAGTCAGAGGACCGCCTCCTGCCGTCCTAACGTTTGAAAGAGTTTATTTTGTGGTTGGAGTTCTTCCATCGTTGCAGACGTGTACGAGAAGCATCACTGACGCACCGGAGGCAGTACATATGGTAATATTGCTAATTGCTTCGGCTTATTAGGGCTGTAAAGCTAAACAGCTGTGATCACGTAAATTTTATTTCCACTGAGGTTGCACACCACTGTAGATCATCTTTGAAAGTATTGTCTTCTAGTGTTTGGTACGTAGATTATGTCAGTTATCTCACGTTATTTATATTAGATTGCGGAGCCATAAAAACCGGCAGATTTGGGCAATTGATCAGTAATATTAGTTAAGAAATTCATTTGTCTCTCCCTATGTCCATTGCAAAAAGGTGGGAATTTAAGGAGATGGGACCTGGATAAACTGAAAGAACCAGAGGTTGTAGAGAGTTTCAGGGAGAGCATAAGGGAACAATTGACAGGAATGGGGGAAAGAAATACAGTAGAAGAAGAATGGGTAGCTCTGAGGGATGAAGTAGTGAAGGCAGCAGACGATCAAGTAGGTAAAAAGACGAGAGTTAATAGAAATCCTTGGGTAACAGAAGAAATATTGAATTTAATTGATGAAAGGAGAAAATATAAAAATGCAGTAAATGAAGCAGGCAAAAAGGAATACAAACGTCTCAAAAATGATATTGACAGGAAGTGCAAAATGGCTAAGCAGGGATGGCTACAGGACAAATGTAAGGATGTAGAGGCTTGTCTCACTAGGGGTAAGATAGATACTGCCTACAGTAAAATTAAAGAGACCTTTGGAGAAAAGAGAACCACTTGTATGAATATCAAGAGCCCAGATGGCAACCCAGTTCTAAGCAAAGAAGGGAAAGCAGAAAGGTGGAAGGAGTATATAGAGGGGCTATAGGTGGGCGATGTACTTGAGGTCAATATTACGGAAATGGAGGAGGATGTAGATGAAGATGAAATGGGGGATATATACTGCGTGAAGAGTTTGACAGGTTTCTGAAAGACCTAAGTCGAAACAAGGCCCCGGGAGTAGACAACATTCCATTGAACTACTAACAGCCTTGGGAGAGCCAGTCGTGACAAAACTCTACCATCTGGTGAGCAAGATGTATGAGACAGGTGAAATACCCTCAGACTTCAAGAAGAATATAATAATTCCAATCCCAAAGAAAGGAGGTGTTGACAAATGTGAAAATTACCGAATTATCAGTTTAATAAGTCACAGCTGCAAAATACTAACGCGAATTCTTTACAGACGAATGGAAAAACTGGTAGAAGCGGACCTCGAGGAAGATCAGTTTGGATTCCATAGAAATGTTGGAACACGTGAGGCAATACTAACCTTACGACTTATCTTAGAAGAAAGATTAAGAAAAGGCAAACCTACGTTTCTAGCATTTGTAGACTTCGAGAAAGCTTTTCACAATGTTAACTGGAACACTCTCTTTCAAATTCTGAAGGTGGCAGGGGTAAAATACAGGGAGCGAAAGGCTATTTACAATTTGTACAGAAACCAGGTGGCAGTTATAAGAGTCGAGGGGCATGAAAGGGAAGCAGTGGTTGGGAAAGGAGTGAGACAGGGTTGTAGCCTCTCCCCGATGTTATTCAATCTGTATATTGAGCAAGCAATAAAGGAAACAAAAGAAAAATTTGGAGTAGGTATTAAAATTCATGGAGAAGAAGTAAAAACTTTGAGGTTCGCCGATGACATTGTAATTCTGTCAGAGACAGCAAAGGACTTGGAAGAGCAGTTGAACGGAATGGACAGTGTCTTGAAAGGAGGATATAAGATGAACATCAACAAAAGCAAAACGAGTATAATGGAATGTAGTCAGATTAAATCGGGTGATGCTGAGGGAATTAAATTAGGACATGAGACACTTAAAGTAGTAAAGGAGTTTTGCTATTTAGGGAGTAAAATAACTGATGATGGTCGAAGTAGAGAGGATATAAAATGTAGACTGGCAATGGCAAGGAAATCGTTTCTGAAGAAGAGAAATTTGTTAAAATCGAGTAAAGATTTTAGTGTCAGGAAGTCGTTTCTGAAAGTATTTGTATGGAGTGTAGCCATGTATGGAAGTGAAACATGGACGATAACTAGTTTGGACAAGAAGAGAATAGAAGCTTTCGAAATGTGGTGCTACAGAAGAATGCTGAAGATAAGGTGGGTAGATCACGTAACTAATGAGGAGGTATTGAATAGGATTGGGGAGAAGAGAAGTTTGTGGCACAACTTGACTAGAAGAAGGGATCGGTTGGTAGGACATGTTTTGAGGCATCAAGGGATCACAAATTTAGCATTGGAGGGCAGCGTGGAGGGTAAAAATCGTAGAGGGAGACCAAGAGAGGAATACACTAATCAGATTCAGAAGGATGTAGGTTGCAGTAGGTACTGGGAGATGAAGAAGCTTGCACAGGATAGAGTAGCATGGAGAGCTGCATCAAACCAGTCTCAGGACTGAAGACCACAACAACAACAACAACATGTCCATTGGACATTGATAAATAAACATTTTTAATATATGAAAGAGGTTTTAAATAAATGTATAAGCAGAATCAACATTTATCATTTTGTAGTCACTAGTTCCCTTAATCATTCATTTATGTAATTTGTATGAGCAACAAGGAGGAAATAGTATCACAATTAAGAGATCCTAAGATCTGCTGGAGGGGGTAGTCAGACAGAGCCAAATCTTCATTTTCGCGTTCAGTATTTTCCGTTGCGCAAATTCATTTTTACACCCGCCTGGAGTAGCATCTTGGAACCTGCATGAATATCGATTTGTGACCAATTTGTACAACTTCTTTGTAGTACACCGTCCTTTCTTTTCTTTTTTTGTATTTGGATGAGGATTGTTTGAGAGAAGATCGTGATATGCCTCGTGTAAGAAGGAGAAACGTCTCACAGTACATATTGCAATTCGGCAGCGTCAGGATCGCGAGCTATGGAACTAAGATTTATCGTTACTCAATATTGCTCCTCGCGTATTCGGGAGCCTACGACTAAAGTAGAAATATTGCATCGACAGATTCAAGTGGGTTCAGGTGGTCCATACTCAACACCATGCAGGATATCAAAGACTCCACGGGATTAGCCCTTGATAGGACAGGCATGTTCTTCGCTCGGACGTGCAAGATCGTGCCGCCGTGTCACGACCCTTCAGTGAGGAAATCGGCATGTATGCAGCAAAGAGTTATCCATACGAACAATGCAACGACGCCTGGTGCACTAAGGAACCTCAGCACAGTGAACACTGTTCCGGGGTCACTTGGCGCACCAGCAGGGAGAAGTGTTCGACAGTGATGGGCCCAACATAACCCGACACAGGATTGGGAGCACTGGTCTTTCCAAAAAAGTCAGATTTTGCGTAGCGGACCACGATGCGTTATCTGTGTTGGTAGCTCCAAGGGGAACGAGCGTTGCCAGATTGTATTTGTCATTGTCTTGCAGACGAACACCTAACGTGATGGCATCGCTTACACATTTAAGCACGTTTCGTTCGTACTATATTCCATAAGTACGATAGTAAAAGTTTCACTGTACTTTATCCTTCCAGGTAGTGCAACGTTAATGGCCAGCAGTGTAATAATACATGGCGATTCATTGAAAAACAAATAGAACCGGCTGTATTCCCAGTAAATTCATTTCACTGAGTTGTGTTGTTTTTGTCGCACTGGCTTCTACAAGGGCAACTTACTTATTACACGGCCCATTCACTTTAACGCGACCACCGCCAATGTTCGACATCAGCATGCACTATCAGAGAGTGGCTGGCAGCACTATCAGTGGAGGGTATATAAAGGGCAGCGGGGGGCTGCGATAAACAGTGCAGTCATTGTCTTAATGGGGAAACTGTGCGATTTATCTGAGACCAAAATGGCGTGATCATTGGCTTTCGAGTGGAAGTATTATCAAAATGGGTGAGTTTGGGCACTTTTCGCATGCCACCATGATTAAAATCTACCGTGCATTGCAAAATGGTGCTATACAAAACCAGCGTAGAGACAACTTGGTGCACCAGAAGCCATGGATGACAGCAGTGAATGCCGCCTGTGGAGATGTGTACGGGTAAAGAGGCGTGTCACTGTTCAGCAGCTGACTGTCCAGATGGACCAAGGGGCTCCCAACAGTGTCTCCTCACTGGCCATTCAGTGAGCTTTGCTGTGTATGTGCCTCGGCAGCGGGCGCCTGTTTCATGTACCCATGCTGAGTGCTGTTCATCAGTGACGAAGGCTGGAATTTGCAGGGAGTTACCGCTACTGGATGTCCATGAGCGACGACAGGTAGCCTTTCCAGATGACAGATGGCCGTTGGCATGTTTGTCGGAAGGGGCCAGGCTGGAGGAGGGAGCGTCTTGGTCTGGGGAATGTTTCCGTGACATTCCCTGTACGATCTCGACATTCTGGAGGGCACAGTGTTTCACAACAAGAATTCATCTTAACAAAAAATGAAAACACCTACAGCCGTCCTTATGATTTTATTTTATTTTGTCGCTACCAGTTCCGACGCTTCATTGCGTCATCTTCAGGCTGTTTTGTGTGGTACAGGTTCATACGATCACCACGCATAACCCATCAGTTTCCAGCATTACAGGGTTCGCAGACAATGTGTCAGCACTCCAACCATCAAATGCCAACTGATGGGTTATGCGTGGTGATCGTATAAACCTGTACCGCATAAAAACAGCCTGAAGATGACGCAATGAAGCGTCGAAACTGGTAGCGACAAAATAAAATAAAATCATAAGGACGGCTGTAGCTGTTTTTATTTTTTGTCACGATAGTAAACGGCCGTCGTCCCAGAGACCTCCTGCTAAAAGGATGGACATACAAAAGAATGCATCTATCCTTGGGGACGACGTCCACCCCTACATGTTGTTTGCTTTTCTTCGGCACGATGACATCAACCAACAGAACAATGCAGCGAGTCACACAAGTCGCAGTGTACGTGCGTGGTTCGAAGAGCACACGGACGAGTTTACCGTACTCCCCTGGCCGCCAAACTCCCCGGATTTAAACCCAATAGAGAATCTGTGGGTCTACCTCGACCGTACTGTTCACACCATCGATACTCAACCGAGAAACTTAGCCTAGGTGGCCACAGCATGGAGTCAGCAGGCTCCACATCTCTGTCAGTACCTTCCAGAAACTCATTGACTATCTTCCTATAAGTATCCCAGTGGTCTACGTTGCAAAAGTTGTTTATTTACCCTTTTAACAGATGGCCACATTAATATGGCTGGATGGCGTATTAATAATAGTAAGTATGGTAATATAGGAAAAGTTAGGAATAAGAGATACGCATTTAATATGCAACACCACGTTTCCTCAGGCTATAGACAGTCGACATCAGTCGGAATACTCTAAAACTAACGTCCAAGTTCCCGCCAACATTTGTGGAGGCACGTACGTCTGTTTCAGTACTTACCCATTGTTGGCCAGATGTTAAGTATTCCGGAGCACAGTAAAGTTTTTGTACCGTAAATTTTGGCAGCAGATTTCATATCGCTCGGTATATCAAAATTCATGACACGGTAATTATAGTATGAAGTTCAGATTATGTTTCTCATATCACGTTTCTGTAATTTTAATGTATGTTACTTCAGTACTGAATCCTAACCTGAAACATAAGATTACAAGTAATATGAGATACTAGTTGTATTCTATGTATTGTATTGTATGTTAACCAGGGGCCCAGAAACGACGGGGAGGCTCCGTTCTCGCCACGCCGCAGTTGTCCAGAACCACACGACGACTACTGCAGTCCACTTCACCCTTCCGTCACCCCACACCGAACCGCTCTTTCAGGGTTATTGTGCGGTTCGGTCCCCAGTGCGCCCCTCCCCCCCCCCACCCCCACCCCACCAGGGAACGTCTGACACCAGACGAGTGTAACCCCCATGTTTGTGAGGTAGAGTAATGGTGGTGTACGCGTATGTGGAGAACTTGTTTGTGCAGCAATCGCCGACATAGTGTAGCTGAGGCGGAATAAGGGGAACCAGCCCACATTCGCTGAGGCAGATGGAAAACCGCCTAAAAACCATCCACAGACTGGCCAGCTCACCGGACCTCGACACAAGTCCGCCGGGCGGATTCGTGCCGGGGACCAGGCGCTCCTTCCCAATCTGGAAAGCCATGCTTTAGACCACATGGCTAACCAGGCGGGCGATCATATGTTACTAATATCTAAGATGGAACTGTACTTTTATACTTTTTACGTCAAGAGAAGAGTTTAGTAAACGGGTACATCAAGTGATGCTTTAATATTCAAACACTGTTGTAAATATTCGGTACATTCCTGTGGCTGTGGATTGCATAAAGTTAAGTAAAACATTTCATCATTCTTGTAGTAAAAAAAAATCAACGGGCTGAGATCCTAGTTAGGTAGTAGTATGGGACAGTGTCTCATATTTGTACTGTATAGTTTAGTGTGTACATATATCGTTTTTGACAGGCAGGCAGCAACATCCGGCCGAGACACAGACAGAAACAGGGATGTTACTTTAACGAGTTCCTAACCAGGAGCGAATTTTATAATATAATCTGTGTGCTTTAATAGTTTAGTTTCTTGAGTTTCTACGTGTTAATTTAATACCTAACAGTCACAGTTCCTGCCTTTTTGTTTGCATCGGAATATAAATCGATTTTGTGACATATTACAAGTTACTAAACAGGGGCGAATTATATAGTTTCACCTTAGTGCTTTGGGAGTTAGGTTTTTGAATCTCTGTGTATTAATCCAATTTACTAGACACAGTTCCTGCGTTTTCGTCAACGTCTGCAGTAGAGTTTCGCAGCACATGCCGATAGGCCGATTATCTAGGTGTTTCAGTTTTCCACAGTCTTTAGTATGGATAGGGACTGTGATTGTTGCGTGTGGATGCGAACAGAGTTGGTGACACTTCGCTCTCAGTTCCAGGCTGTGATGGCTTCAGTTACACAGCTTGAGGCTGTTGTGGGCCAGTCATGGGGATTCAATGGACGTCCATCACCTCTGGTTCCTCCGATCGGTCCCCACCAGCAGCCACACCAGTTACTGCTCAAACTCTGGTTGACCTCTCACCTGTGGTCGAGTGAGAGGTCGCCCCTGGCAGTAGCAGGCGGCGAAAGACTTCCCTTGGGGTCAAACGTAAGACCACCCTGGTTAGTCTGAGAAACAGGTTCCACGTGCTGTCTGTGGCTGACACTGTCCCTCAGCCAGATGAAAATGCCTGTCCTGTTTCAGAGGAAACCTGTCAGCCTGCAAGAACCGGGCAATCACAGAGGGTGGGATTATTGGTAGTTGGGAGCTCCAACGTTAGGCGCGTTATGGGGCCCCTTAGGGATATGGCTGCCAAGAATGGGAGGAAAGCCAATGGGCACTCTGTGTGCGTAGTGGGTGGAGTCATTCCAGACGTGGAACAGGTCCTTCCAGATGCCATGAAGAACACAGGGTAACAACTGTAGGTGGTGGCTCACGTCCCTACCGATGATGTGTGTCACTTTGGATCAGAAGAGGTTCTCTCTGGTTTCGAGCGGCTAACATAAGTGATAAAGGTTGCCAGTCTTGCTTGCGAGATGAAGGCAGAGCTGATCATTTGCAGCATAGTCGACAGGACCGGTTCCGGACCTCTGGTACAGAGCTGAGTGGAGGGTCTGAATGAGAGGCTCAGACGGTTCTACGACTGTGTAGGCTACAGATTCCTCGTCTTGCCATAGAGTGGTTGGGTTTCAGATTCCGCTGAATAGGTCAGGAGTGCTCTACACTCATGAGGCGGCTACAGTGGTAGCAGGGGCTGTGTGGCGTGGATTGGGCTGTTCTTTAGGTTAGAGAGTTCCGGGAAAACACAAGAAGGACTTCAGTCACAAAGGGTGCAAGCCAAACACAAGAAGAACGTAGATACAGGAACCATTGGTATAAGAGTTGTAAATTTTCGTAGCTGTATTTGGAAAGTACCAGAGCTCCATGCGCCAATAGAAAGCACTGATGCTCAAATCGTTATTGCCAATGAAAGCTGGCTAAACCTGGAGATAAGCTCAGGGGAAATTTTTGCGAGGGACCTGACGATGTTCCGAAAGGATAGGCTAAACACGGTTGGCGGTGGCGTGTTTGTACAAGTTACAAGTAGTTTATCTTGTCGCGAAATTGAAGTAGACAGTAATTGTGAGTTGGTACGGGTCATGCTTGGTTTTCGGAATAAAATAATAATTGGATCCTTTTACCGACCTCCCAATTCAGATGATACAATTGCAGAAAGGTTCAAAGAAAACTTGAGTATGATTTCAAACATGTACCTGACTCACACAATTATAGTTGATGGAGACTTTATTTTAGCCTCGATATGTTGGCGAAAATAGATTTTTAATTCCGGAGGTACACATAATAAATCATCAGAAATTGTGCTACCGCATTCTCTGAAAATTCTTTCGAGCAGTTAGTTCATGAGCCCACGCGAATTGTAAACGGTTGTGAAAACACACTTGACCTCTTAGCGACAAATAATCCTGAGCTAATAACGAGCATCAAAACGGAGACAGGGATTAGTGAACACAGGGTTTGTACCAAATAAATTAGCAAACGTCGGAGCTGATCCTCCTTGGTACACAAAACGGGTCAGAACACTGTTGCAGAAACAACGAAAAAAACATCCCAAATTTAAACAGGCGTAAAATCTCCAAGGTTGGCGATCTTTTACAGAAGCTTGAAATTTAGCGCGGACTTCAATGCGAGATGCTTATAACAGTTTCCACAACGAAACTTTCTCTCGAAGCCTGGCAGAATACCCAAAAGGATTTTGGTCGTATGTGAAGTATGTTAGCGGCAAGACACAATGCCTGCTCTCCAAAATAGCAATGGAGATAATAACCAAGACAATGCTGCCAAAGCAAAGTTATTAAACACAGCCTTCCGAAACGCCTTCACGAAAGAAGACGAAGAAAACATTCCACAATTCCAATCAAGAACAGCTGCCAACATGAGTAACGTAGAAGTAGATATCCCCAGAGTAGCGAAGCAGCTTAAATTACTTAATAAAAGCAAGTCTTCTGCTCCTGAATGTGTCCAATTAGCTTCCTTTCAGTGTATGCTGATGCAATACCTCCATACTTAACAATCATATACAACCGTTCACTCTATGAAAGATTCGTACCCAAAGACTGGAAAGTTGCACAGGTCACACCAATATTTGAGAAAGGTAGTAGGAGTAAACCACTCAGTTACAGGCCCATATCATTAACATCGATATGTAGCAGGATTTTGGAACATATATTGTTTTCGAACATAATGAATTTCCTCGAAGAAAACGGTGTATTGACACACACTCAACACGGATTTAGAAAACATCATTCCTGTGAAACACAACTAGCTCTTTACTCGCCTGCAGTGTTGAGTGCTATTGACAAGGGATTTCAAATTGATTCCGTATTTATGGATTTCCGGAAGGCTGACACTGTACCACACAAGCAGCTTCTAGCAAAATTGCGTGCTTATGGAATACCGTCTCAGTTATGTGACTGGATTCGTGACTTCCTGTCTGAGAGGCCACAGTTCGTAGTAACTGACGAAAAGTCATCGACTAAAACAGAAGTGATTTCTGGCGTTCCCCAATGTAGTGTTATAGGCCCTTTGCTGTTCCTTATCTATATTAACGATTTGGGAGACAATCTGAGCAGCCGTATTAGGTTATTTGCAGATGACGCTACCGTTTATCGAGCAGCCATCAGAAGATCAAAACAAATTTCAAAACGATTTAGAAAAGATATCTGCATGGTTCGAAAATAGGCAATAGACCTTGAATAACGAAAAGTGTGGAGTCATCTACATGAGTGGTAAAAGGAATCCGTTAAATCAGTCTAATCTAAAAGCCATAAATTCAGCTAAATACCTAGGTATTACAATTACGAACAACTTAAGTTGGAAGGAACACAAACAAAATGTTGTGGCGAAGGCTAACCAAAGACTGCGTTTTATTGCCAAGACAATTCGGAAATGTAACAGATCTACTAAAGAGACTGCCTACACTACGCTTGTCCGTCCTCTTTTAGAATATTGCTGCGCGATGTGGGATCCTTGCCAGATACGATTGACGGAGTACATCTAAAAAGTTCAAAGAAGGGCAGCACGTTTTGAATTATCGCGAAATAAGGGGGGGAGTGTCACTGAAATGTTACAGGATTTGGGATGGACATCATTAAAACAAAGGCGTTTTTCGTTGCGGAGGAATTTTCTTACGAAATTCCAATCACAAACTTTCTCCTCCGAATGCGAAAATATTTTTTTGAAGCCATCCTACACGGGGAGAAACGATCACCATGGTAAAAAAAAGGGAAATCAGAACTCGTACAGAAAGATATAGGTGTTCGTTCTTTCCGCGCACTGTACGAGATTGGAACAATGGAGAATTGTGAAGGTGGTTCGATGAACCCTCTGCCAGACACTTAAATATGATTTGCAGAGTATCCACGTAGATGTAGATGTAGACTGTTGAGATTTTATTAACGAGCTAAATCCATTACACTCCAGTATTAGTTAATAAATTAACCGCGGTGTCTCGTTGTACAAAAATTACCTAAAGAAATTTAGTTAAATCTAAAATATTAACTTCTCTGCAAAAAAATAGAGTGGAGGTATCCATTGTTTTTGCTTTTAAGATACCAAGTACGAAGCTCTCCAACAAAAAGTAAGTCGCTAGCAGAAATCCTACTAAAGAATTTCTGATAAAAGCTATTGAAGTCATTAGCAGTAAGACGTATGGCTATCTGAAATCCGCAAAAATTTTCAGTGTACCACAACCTACGCTTGCTCGCGTGAGTTCTAAGGTAGGTTGCATAACATATTTATGAAACAATCAACTGAACGTAAACGTCACTATCAAAGCGGATAGCTGCTGTTTTACAGATTCAAGAAAGGAACAACAAATAGGTGCATGTGCTTATATTATTTTATTTTGGATTGATTTATTCCTACTTCGTAGCTGATATTTTATTTGTATTTTGTATCTGAGTGAAATACACCTACCATGGATGTTGTAAACACAAAACTTCGGAGAAAAACTATTTTAGTTGAATTTTACTTTGTGATCACTTGTAAAATACACTGAAGAGCCAAAGAAACTAGTATACCTGCCTAATATCGTGTAGCACCCCCGCGGCACGCAGAAGTGCCGCAATACGACGTGGCGTGGATTCGACTAATGTCTGAAGCAGTGCTGGAGGGAACTGACACTGTGAATCCTGCAGGGCTGTCCATAAATCCATAAGAATTCGAAAGGGTGGAGATCTCTTCTGAACAGCACGTTGCAAGCATCCCACATATGCTCAATACTGTTCGTGGCTGGGGAGTTTGGTGGCCAGCGGAACTGTTTAAACTCAGAAGAGTGTTCCTGGAGCCCCTTTCTAGCAATTCTGGACGTGTGAGGTGTCACATTGTCCTACTGGAATTGGCCAAGTCCGTCGGTATGCACAATCGACGTGAATGGATGCAGGTGATCAGACAGTATACTTACATACGCGTCACCTGTCAGAGAAGTATCTAGAAGTATCAGGCGTCCCATATCACTCCAACTGCACACGTCCCAAACCATTACAGAGCCTCCAACAGACAGTCCTCTGCTGACATGGAGGATTCATGGATTCATAATGGTGTCTCCAGACCCGTACACGTCCATCCGCTCGATACAATTTGAAACGAGATTCGACTGAACAGGCAAGATGTTTCCAGTCACCAACAGTCCAATGTCGGTGTTGACGGGCCCTGGTGAGGCGTAAAGCTTTGTGTCATGCAGTCATCAAGGGTACACGAGTGGGCCTTCAGCTCCAGAAGCCCATATCGATGATGTTTCGTCGAATGTTTTGCACGCTGACTCTTGTTGATGACCCAGCATTGAAATCTGCAGCTGTTTGCGGATGGGTTGCACTTGTGTCACGTTGAACGATCCTCTTCAGTCGTCTTTGATTCTGTTCTTGCAAAACCTTTTTCTGGCCGCAGTGATGTCAGAGATTTGATCTTTTACCGGATTCCTGATATTCACGGTATTCTAGTGAAATGGTCGTACGGGGAAAATCCCCACTTCAAAGTTACCTCAGAGACGCTATGTCCCATCGCTTGCGCTCTGGCTATAACACCACGTTGTAAGATGGCAAGAACTATGCCCCTTACATGAAGTCATTAAAGATCACCGAACTCACATTGAGCGAACAGTAGGGCTGAACAAAAATGACCTACAAGGCACAATGCATCTCGTAGAGCGTATAGTATGGACGTATTGGAATAATTAATGTTGTGTGATGGTTTTAAAGTAATTCACACGACATGAAAACTTTGTGGAAATGCGTCGATTTACTGGAGGATAGTTTATCCCAGGGAAGTATTCAGAGTTGACCTCGGCCGAGTGGCGGCGCGCGGCTGGGGAGCGGCGAAGGGAAGCGACAATAGGCAGCTTAGGGCGGCTCAAACTATGATAAAGCGGTAACGGGGCGCGGCCTCCAGCTGCATTAAGATGAGTGACAGTGAGGGGGTGGTTGACCCCATGCTGGTGTACAGGGAAGCAGACAGAGAACTTGTACACCTGTTGATAAATGTCCGTTGTCCCGTTTTCAGTGAAGCATGTGAGAAAGCCGCGCAAAGCTACGGTGGAACGGTCAACAGAGGCCGAAATTTGCGTGTTCGTGACTATAGCAACATCATGCTGAATTCACGGTCCGCAGAGTCTGAAGTAAATCAGGTGAAGAGTGGCAGAATGAAATACGCCGGTCTCTGATGGGAACTTAGGACCAAGGAATTTGAAGTACTCTCTTGGGAGTCAGAATTTCGGAAAAATTGGTGTTTTATGCAGATGCTAACCTTGATGGGTGGCCTGGGAGGAGCTAAATAGCAGAAGTTGAGAGGAAGGGAACTTTTCAAATGGTTCAAATGGCTCTGAGCACGATGCGGCTTAACATCAGTCGCCTAGAACTTAGAACTAATTAAACCTAACTAACCTAAGGACATCACACACACCCATGCCCGAGGCAGGATTCGAACCTGCGACCGGAGCGGTCGCTCGGCTCCAGACTGTAGCGCCTAGAACCGCACGGCCACTCCGGCCGGCCGGGAACGTTTGTGGGAATTTGTTCACTTCCCAGAGCAGGCATTGATCGGCGCTGGAAGTGAAGCATAATTAACGCGACTTGCGCTGCAATTGGCGTAAGTGATTTTGCTGGAGGGGAAACCGAGGCGAAGAGTGGACTGGCAGAAGTCTCTACAGAGGTCTTCAGTTCCCAGCTTGCCTAGAGTGCGGACGTAGCGTTCTTTACTCAGCTTGCGTGGGAGAGAGTAAGCATCTCTGGAGTTTAGGACTTAGCAAACGGAACGATTGACCTTGGAGATAGAAAGTTTTCGTTCAGCTCTGTACTGAGCAAGATAGCTAGGCGTGAATAGACAAGCGCAGCCTTGCAGCACCACGAGGCCGGCCGATGTCCGCACAACGATGCCGCCCCGCCATGCTGAATTCGGTGATGTTGCACCCGCTTCTGCTTGGGTTAGGCCATTGATTAATTTTTTGGATCGCATCGGCAAAGTTTTCATGAGGGTTTCATGGGCCGTGTATTGTAGAATTCTTCTCGCACTTCACATTATGCCTAGGTCAGTCGAAAGGAATTAATTTTATCGTGCTTTATTCCACGTAAACGCAATTTATTCCCACTGCCTGTTAGGAGAGTAGTGTAATGTGATGATTGAAGGTCGTGAGTTAAAATAAATTTGTGCTAATCGACTGCATCTGTTTTCAATCCAGTAGTTGAAATCCCAAGTCACTTTCTTAATTAATTTTATGTTTAACATTAGCATCTGGTGTTCAATAGCTGAATATAACATCAATGCGCACCCCTTTTGAATTAAAAGGGATCAATTCTGAATCAATTATGTGAACACCGCCACCGCAGTTCAATCAGGAGTCACAGGGCCTTATTACTTTCCTTGTGTTATCTGATATTGCTGCAGTTTTGCACTCTTTGTTGATCTATTAGCCAATTAGCTGGGGTGAACAAAACCAGATAAGTGATGGGTGGGGTGTTACAACGTTCAAACTCACTTAAATTTTGATAACCTGCATTGTTGCAGCAGTAACCGATCTAAAAACTGCAGCTGACACTTGTTGTCTTATATAGGAGTTGCCGACCGCAGCATCGTATTCTACCTGCTTATACAGGGTGTCCCATTTATCTTGACCACCCTAAATACTCTTTGTCCAGATGCAAATTACAAAATGTTTCATCCAAATGTTCTTCAGCCATCAGGGGGACATCTATCATCACGATTGCCTTTGTTGTAGCCTTCTTTTTTTACAAAGATATGAACAGCGGTATGGCTTTTTTAAATGACGCCCTTTATTTTTCATTCGTTAATTCATTTCTTCTCCTAAAGACCTATTCAAAAATGTATCACAGTGTACCATTCACTGGAATTTCATAACACAACGCTGACTTTGAGCCCGAGATCACAAACTCGTCCACTTGCTGGAGTTGTCAGAAAACCAATGAAAACCAAGTGAAAACATAACACAAAATTGACTTCGACTCTCCTGTACTACTGCCCAGGAGTAGAACATTCAAAGGTGCTCAAAGTGGTGACCATGGACACCGACAGCCCGCATCTCGTGGTCGTGCGGTAGCGTTCTCGCTTCCCACGCCCGGGTTCCCGGGTTCGATTCCCGGCGGGGTCAAGGATTTTCTCTGCCTCGTGATGGCTGGGTGTTGTGTGCTGTCCTTAGGTTAGTTAGGTTTAATTAGTTCTAAGTTCTAGGGGACTGATGACCATAGATGTTAAGCCCCATAGTGCTCAGAGCCATTTGAACCATGGACACCGACACACTGGTGCACTCGTTGAATGAAAGAATTATTTACTGCTTCCAGTGTTGCCTGCTGAAGAGATTACAAGCAAGCATGTCCTCTGGAGTTGTTGGTATGTCGCGATAGACGACGTCTTTAAAGCATCACCAAAGAAAAAAGTCCAGAGGATTTAAATCAGGAGACCTAGCAGGCCAGGTAACTGTTCCTCCTCGACTAATCCATCTGGAAGGATACCTTCGGTTCAGAACACGATGTGCACGCAAGGCATTACGTGCTGTACTTCCATCGTGTTGATACCACATAAGCATTCTGGTTCTTAGCGGCACTTCATCCAGAATGTAACACCATTGCTTAGACACTACATGCCTTTTGCCGATTCATTTTGCTTTCTGTTTTGTTCAACATTCCATCGTTGAGCTTCCGTAATTATTCTATGATTAATTCGGTACTGTATAAAAATGTTTACTTTTTTGTAAAAACTTTGATGTCCTGGTAAAAACATATGCAATGTATTGTCTTTATTAGTCAAACATTTTACCTCGCTTGGAGGGAAACAAAAATTATTATATATAACTGAAAATTTGTTTAAATAATTTTATGTTGAACTGTCAATATGTGCAAATGAAATGTTTTGTCCAAAATGTCTTGTTACTCTGTATTTGCTGATCCTCACTTAGGATTATTAGTTCTTTATGTGTGTAAAAGGTGTTGTGGTTCCCCTCGGGAACGGGATCGTGCAGTGGCCGCAAAATGTGGTTGGCATGGATAGAAAGGTGGAAACAAGAGTTAGTCGGAGACAAGCTACTGATCCGCCAACAGCTCAAGTAACAACCGTGGATTGTGCTGGTGACGAGAGAGGCTTTTTCGTGCCCTTTTCCAGTGGGCCAAAGCCTCGGATGGATGGAACTATTCTGGAATTGGTATCAACCATCACCACCAAGAAATGACAGGGTCCAGCATTTCTACCCGCAGATCCACCTACCAACATGCACTCGCCACCATATTGCGCAATCACTATAACGAAATAGAAGAATCGTAGAAATGTACAGTGAAGGATCAGCTCATTCAATGTTTTAGTGTACTCAAATATAAGGTAACTTATAATTGAATTTATGTACCTACCTTGATTTTTTTCCTTATCGCAACACCTTTCAGGTTCCTCTCCATTTGAACTATGATTACCGAGTGTCCTTGTTGTGGAAAAATGAAAGCCTCAAAGCCATACAGTTAATTAAGTAATGTTGTTTGATATTTGGTAAAAAGGGAGTATTCAGATTTACTGTGGATTTGGTAAAATTGTGGGAGATAGTAAATGTAGCTTTGTGAAAGCCTCCCAGTGATTGAAACAGTCCTATTTAAAGTTTTGAGAACTTTCAAAGTTACTTATTTAATCATTGACTTGAAAATAGAAGACTGTGGTAATAAAGACAGGCAATAAACCATCTTGAGGTTAGTTCCAAAAGTAAATATTACTCAAGTTTAGCTTGAATTGTTCTTCTTAGTAAACAATTTGCAGTTACTTTTAAAAATTAAAAATTCTTAAAACTGAGGGTTATAAACATTTGCTTAGTTAATGATCATAGTGCTGCCTGTTGTAAATTGCAAAAGGTGAGTCAGTACCTCACAAATATGTCAATTTTGTGTCTCACTGCAGTAAAAGTCGAGAACTGCAATTGTGGAATGTTATATACTCATGCCTGCTAAGTGCTTGTTCCTCATGTGTATTGAAAGTGCATATTAATAGTGTAACAGGATACACAGTTTGTCTATTGTGCTCATGCTAGATAACGATTAATAGAACGACCACTATCAATGAAAACAGTAACATCTTTATTCAAAGGACAGTGAAAAGTAATTTTTAGTTAACTCCATTTAATTTTCATTCTAAGTACAAAGGTATTTAGTAGTGAGAGACTTAATCTATGCACAATACCTAATTTTGCAGTGAATCATATGCATCCACATTTCATGTCAGATAGGAAAATATATGAAAAATGATACTGAATCTATGTCTAATTTTATGATTCTAAAGTGCAATTTAATAGTAATCTCATTGAAATTATTCGATTTGACTGAGCCCTGAAGGCAAAAGTGTATGTCATTATCTGTTGTACTTATGCAAATAGCTATGTTCTTCTATAGCTGTTAGAACTTTCTTTAACGTCAACATCTGCTAGTGACAGAGTTCATGCAGCTGTGTTACCTGTACAACGGTAATAGTGCAATGCTAGCACACCTGCTAATAAATAAGGAGACTTGGGTTCAAGTCCTGGGTGTAGCAACTAAATCAGGCATACGGAATCACTGGGTGCAGTCAACCATCGTCGGTTGAAGAGTTGTGTGAGTAGAATGTACACCAACGAAGAAAAGGTATAAATGCTACTCATCTATGGGGAATGTAAGTTAGCAGTAATTGCAATACTGTTTTCTTATGTACGGGTACATTTAGTACAGTAGTTTAGTCCTTTTAAATACTGTTGTGTAGAGTAGGCATACAGAAAGGCTATCATTCCTGCAAACTGCATCGACATAACGTTTCTTTAATTGTTGTTGTTGAAGGTAGGTGAAACGCTACGCAGGCAGCGGAACTGTACAGAGAGTGATATTTTGACAAGAACCCATCTTCTCGACGGATGTTTTCTCGTCTTGTTCCTACGCTTCAGGAAACGGGAAGTTTCAACCCACGTCAACGCAATCGTCGTAGCACTCACACAGACGAAGCTGCTTAAGTTACTGTTCTCGCCTCCGTTGCTATGACTCCACCAAAAACTGTGAAAGAACTGTACGCACCTAGCACAATAAAATCTACTTTCCTGCCCACCTCGTGTTACAGCAAAAAGCCACTAATATAATGAACATAATCAACACAAGATGCGTCTCAAATAAGCAATTAGCGTGCTGCACCAAATGTGGTTCGCGCTAGCGCAATGTCACTACTTGCATTCCTTTAAAACTACCGTTTGCCGAGCACCACCAGTCAGCGGCCTATGTACGTGCCTTCTCTACTGTCCCGGAGTGGAATGCTCTCCCCACGACGGCTCGGAACAGAATCTTCAAAATCCTAGTTCACTGTTCTCAAGTCTGTACTCTGTGAGAAGCTCTGCAAGGAGGGGATGATACTGCAAATGTACGTCGAACATTTTTGCTAAGTTCATCAAAAATCAGGGGACAGTGCACGTAAAATCCCTTCTTTCGCATACAAGATGCACAGTTTTGAACATGAAGCTGACACCCAGCCGAAAAAGTGTCTTCATGACAGATCAACGTGTGCACCAAAAGCTCTATCCAGAGCGATGCACTACTCAAATGGTTCAAATGGCTCTGAGCACTATGGGACTTAACATCTGTGGTCATCAGTCCCCTAGAACTTAGAACTACTTAAACCCAACTACCGTAAGGACATCACACACATCCATGCCCGAGGCAGGATTCGAACCTGCGACGTAGCAGTCGCGCGGTTCCGGACTGCGAGGCCTAGAACCGCTAGACCACCGCGGCCGGCCGATGCACTACTGCCTGAAGCAAATTTGTAGAGTGAACACAACAGACTCTCCATCCGTGGCAAGATAGTGCTGCAGCATCTGGATCTCTGAAGACACGTGGAAAACAAAGAATGTCATGCTCAGTTGTTCTATGGAGGCAGTCTGGCGGCTGTGGCGCACACAGATCTTGGAGGTGGAGGGCCATCCCAGTCAGTAGCCACGGACCGGCTCATTGCCCGAGTTCTGTGAACTTCTCATTCCACCCAGATTAGGCCTCTTTCATTCAATGAGATTGAGTGACAGTCTCTCTGCCGATAAAGGAGACTGTATGGACGCTTCCGACGGTATATCACCCACTGTGGTGAGCGCAGGTGTGTGTCTTCTCAGACTCACTACTCCAGCATATTCACTAGGTAACTGCGAAACAGCCGCAGAAAAATGAAATAACATCGCATATCGATATACGACAGTAACACACATGAAAATAAAAAGTAACATTATACAGGGTGATTAAAAAAGAATACCACAACTTTAGGAATTTAAAACTCTGCAACGACAAAAGGCAGAGCTAAGCACTATCTGTCGGCGAATTAAGGGAGCTATAAAGTTTCATTTAGTTGTACATTTGTTCGCTTGAGGCGCTGTTGACTAGGCATCAGCGTCAGTTGATGCTAAGATGGCGACCGCTCAACAGAAAGCTTTTTGTGTTGAGTACGGCAGAAGTGAATCGACGACAGTTGTTCAGCGTGCATTTCGAACGAAGTATGGTGTTAAACCTCCTGATAGGTGGTGTATTAAACGTTGGTGTAAACAGTTTACATAGGATGGGTGTTTGTGCAAAGGGAAAAGTTCTGGACGGCCGAGAACGAGTGATGAAAATGTAGCACGGCTCCAAGAAGCCCTGATCTTACCCCCTGCGATTTTTTCTTATGGGGGTATGTTAAGGATATGGTGTTTCAGCCACCTCTCCCAGCCACCATTGATGATTTGAAACGAGAAATAACAGCAGCTATCCAAACTGTTACGCCTGATATGCTACAGAGAGTGTGGAACGAGTTGGAGTATCGGGTCGATATTGCTCGAGTGTCTGGAGGGGGCCGTATTGAACATCTCTGAACTTGTTTTTGAGTGAAAAAAAACCTTTTTAAATACTCTTTGTAATGATGTATAACAGAAGGTTATATTATGTTTCTTTCATTAAATACACATTTTTAAAGTTGTGGTATTCTTTTTGAATCACCCTGTATATTAATCTGCAAATCAATTATAACACTTCAGTATTATCACTCAAATACCTTCGAACTACTAATGACACAACTAAATACTGGATAACAGACTTCAAACATAGTCTTCAAATATCAGTTATAAGCACTGCACCCAGTGTTTCCGTATGCCTGATTTAGTAAAACTTTTTCTTGAGACATATGAGTGTCAAATTTATCTACGATAATGTTAGAAGTTGAAGAAATGAATTAAAGTTTGTGCTACACCCAGGACTTGAACCCAAGTCTCCTTATTTATTAGGCAGATGTGCTAGCATTGCACTACTACAGTAGTATAGTTGTACAGGTCACAAAGCTGCATGGACTGTTGTGGTCCATGTCCTCTCTAACACAGTTGTGACGATCTAAGAATGGGAAAATAAGCTGAAGACGTGAACTGAGGAGGGAATTGGACTAGGGTACCAGGGTAGCCTGTGCAGATGTGTTGCAAATATTGCTGCAGTGGTGCAACGGCTAACACACCTGCGTTGTTAGCAAGAAGATATGAGTTCAAATCCTGGCTGTTGCACAAATTTTAATTCATTTTTTTAGCTTTTAACATTATCGTAGATCCCCTGTGCATTCTTCAATTAATTCTTTTAATATTTACAAGTAACTTATTCCATAATGTGTCCTGGCACAACACAAAATCGTTATGTCAGTCAGCTAGTTACACAATACAATGGCTGACTGGTACAGAATTTTTAAAGGTTCAAATGATTCAAATGGCTCTGAGCACTAAGGGACTTAACAAAATGGCTCTGAGCACTATGGGACTTAACATCTATGGTCTTCAGTCCCCTAGAACTTAGAACTACTTAAACCTAACTAACCTAAGGACATCACACAACACCCAGTCATCACGAGGCGGGACTTAACATCTGAGGTCATCAGTCCTGTACTCTAAGAACTACTTAAGCCTAACTAACGTAAGGACACCACACACATCCATACCCGAGGCAGGATTCGAGCCTACGACCGTAGCAGCAGCGCGGTTGCGGACTGAAGCGCCTAGAACCGCTCTGCCACAAGGCCGGCAATTTTTTGAAGCATTTCTTCAGTAGCTGCAGCGATGTCCACACACTACTTGGCTGCCTGTGCATTGTCGTGCTGTTGTGACTGTTACAACTGCTTAGCCCAGGTACTTCCTTCCCTAGCGCTCCAAACTACTGCATGGCGGCGTATCATTCTTACAGCAACAGTTTTCAAAACAATTTAGTACTCGGTTAATCCTCCACTGATAACTTAAGTCTGTCGCTCAGTAGCATTTTCTTCATATCCCTATGGCCTTATTCCTTAGCAGAGTAAATAAAACAGGCGTATAAAAGGCTGATACAGCAGAGCTGTTATTGCTCTCTAGCGTAATTTGCAGCAGCAATACTCATATCAAGCGATAAACTACTTAATGCATATATGTCCGAAACAACAAATACCATCTTCATATATACAGTATATAGTTAAGACTCACCGGCCATTTGACCATCTTCTTCTGTGCGAATGCACAAACAGTGCCCGAATTCTTACGGGAATCGGCAGTAAAGCCGCGAGTAATGAGTATGATGGGCAGGGGCACTATGAATCTACTTCTACATCTACATCTACGTGATTACTCTGCTATTCACAATAAAGTGCCTGGCAGAGGGTTCAATGAACCACCTTCATGCTGTCTCTCTACCGTTCCACTCTCGAACGGCAAGCGAGAAAAACGAGCACTTAATTTTTTCTGTGCAAGCCCTGATTTCTTTTATTTTATCGTGATGATCATTTCTCCCTATCTAGGTGGGTGCCAACAGAATGTTTTCGCAATCGGAGGAGAAAATATAGTGCGGGACAGTAAGTTGCGAACAGCCGGCGCGGTAGCTCAGCGTGTTAGGTCAGAGGGCTGCTTGCTATCTGTAATAAAAAAAAACTGAGTAAAAGAATCAACGATCAACTTGAACGGATGTCTTGTGACGGCCGCCCATACCAAACGCAACGAACAATGCCGAACAAAAAAAAAATAAAATGGGTAGAGCGTCTGCCATGTAAGCAGGATATCCAGGGTTCGAGATCCGGTCGGGACACACATTTTCTACTGTCCCCATTGACATATATCAACGCCTGTATGCAGCTAAGGGTATTCATTTCATTGCACTTAATGTATTCCTCTGAGATTTCCTTATTAAATGCCCGCTTCTATGCACTGACATACGCATAATCGACGTCCATGTCACAACAGTCTTAATTTCAATGGCTTCCGTAATTGAAGAGTTCCAGCAGTTCGAAGCATGGGCCAGAATCCTTGTATGCTATAAAACAGTCTTGTGTTTATTGATTACTCTTTGCACGGCAACCTCCGATTTTTCGAAATGTCCATACTTTAGACTACAATGATTTTTCAATACAACAATTGGCTATAAACCATATGAAACTGCTGCTGCACTGGTACGAGATGTTATAGATTCCTGAGATTTCCCAGACCGACATCATTTTTCACAGGCCGGAATATGTCCTTAACTTTCGTGGATGGCAGGGAGACGCTTCTGATTCCTTGTCTTTTTAAGTCTTTCTGTGTGTTACTCAGTCGTCCTGGCTTGGTTCACCTGCCATGAGTGGTGGCCCTGCAGGCGACGCTGGACCAAGAGCGCAAATGCACTTTGTGGGCGCACAGGGCGTCACTTCAGCGTACGCTATCTCCGCCGTGTCATGATTACCTAGGTTAGCTAACCAGATGCTGCTCTTTCGACATAAAGGTGAGAGTCTCACCGATTTTACAACACCAATAACTAGAGCCCTGATTTTTATGTAACACTAGCTGCGCCCCGCAATGTTATCCGAGGTTAAAAAATAAATTATAAAAAATATTTCAATATCCAAACTTACTATCCACGCGTATGTGTCATCACAAAAGTTATCTCTTGTAGGTCTTGGGGCGCGAGCCATTTGCGACCCAGCAAAGTTTTGTGACACTCGTTTACTTCATGGAAAACATTTTTACGTGATAATTTATTTTTTAACCTCGGATAACATTGCGGGGCGCAGCTAGTGTTACATAAAAATCGCTGTTTTCGACATGCTTCGCGCGGGAAAAATCATAAATGATCCGGTGTGTATGGAGAGCCAGAAGTCTATTGCAATACGTCTCCTTAAAGAATCTTCCGAAACTTGTTGTTCCCTGCGTTCATGCAAGGACAGATCAGTACCCATTGTTGTCCGGGTATTTTTTTATTCTAATCTTCAATTCGTCCACCTGCTTCTTCCCCCTCTCTTTGTCATTTTCTCCTCTTTACCTCCTCTCTGTCTGTCCATTTCCTCCTCCTCTGCTCTCCACAATCTCACCCTCACCCCAATAGGAGGCTGGTGGCTCTTACTAATACAGCATTTCTTTCCAGATCGTAACAATATGTCCACCAAATTTTGTTGAAATCGTTCCAGGGCCATAGGCTGACCTTTTTACCCGTGGCTTTTCCCGCGTACTTACATGTCAATTCTATGTCACATATATTTAACGTACTTCACAAGTATTTGTACACGTATTTCACATTTGTTGTTGTTGTGGTCTTCAGTCCTGAGACTAGTTTGATGCAGCTCTCCATACTACTCTACCCGGTGCAAGCTTCTTCATCTGCCAGTACTTACCGCAACCTACATCCTTCTGAATCTGCTTAGTGTATGCATCTCTTGGTCTCCCTCTACGATTTTTACCCTCCACGCTGCCCTCCAATGCTAAATTTGTGATCCCTTGCTGCCTCAGAACATGTCCTACCAACCGGTCCCTTTTACTTGTCAAGTTGTGCCACAAACTCCTCTTCTCCCCAATTCTATTCAATACCCCCTCATTAGTTATGTGATCTACCCATCTAATCTTCAGCTTTCTTCTGTAGCACCACATTTCGTAAGCTTCTATTCTCTTCTTGTCCAAACTATTTATCGTCCATATTTCACTTCCATACAAGTACTTTCAAAAACGACTTCCTGAAACTTAAATCTTTACTCGATGTTAACAAATTTCTCTTCTTCAGAAACACTTTCCTTGCCATTGCCAGTCTACATTTTATATCCTCTCTACTTCGACCATCATCAGTTATTTTGCTCCCCAAATAGCAAAACTCCTTTACTACTTTAAGTGTCTCATTTCCTAATATAATTCCCTCAGCATCACGCGACTTAATTCGACTACATTTCATTATACTCGTTTTGCTTTTGTTGGTGTTCATCTTATATCCTCCTTTCAAGACACTGTCCATTCCGTTCAACTGCTCTTCCAAGTCCTTTGCTGTCTCTGACAGAATTACAATGTCATCGGCGAACCTCAAAGTTTTTGTTTCTTCTCCATGGATTTTAATACCTACTCCAAATTTTTCTTTTGTTTCCTTCACTGCTTGCTCAATATACAGATTGAATAACATCGGGGAGAGGCTACAATCCTGTCTCACTCCCTTCCCAACCACTGCTTCCCTTTCATGCCCTTCGACTCTTATAACTGCCATCTGGTTTCTGTACAAATTGTAAATAGCCTTTCGCTCCCTGTATTTTACCCATGCCATCTTTAGAATTTGAAAGAGAGTATTTCAATCAACATTGTCAAAAGCATTCACATTTATCTCAATCGAACTCCGCCCTGCAGTTTCACTTTCACACGGTTCAATGTTTATGACGTAGTAACTGTCGTACAATGATATAATTTTGCAGGTACGTCCAGTGGTATATGTGGCTACTGTCTGCGAAATGTGTTATTAATAGAGTTACTTGTAAAGAAGTAATGAATTACAACTCATGCACAATGCCGCTGTTTTACACGCATCTCAGTGTCGTGATGTCGTATCCCCTGAACTATGCGTCATACAATGGTAGATTTTTCTAGATGCATTCAGCGGCGTATGTGTGCACTGTCTGCGAAATATGTTGCGAATAGAGTTAGTAGTAAATAAACAATAAATTAAAACGTCATGTTTCATGCGGCAGTTTTACTGCATGAACAGTGAAAATACAGTAAGCGACAAGTCACGGCGTGCTCTCATTCTGAAATACTGGATGAATAAAGTATAAGCCTTCACGAGTCGTGGCCTACGCTTCTTTTTCACCCCCACCTCCACCCTTTCGATACGTATATAAGGTTGCCTGTGCGTTAATTCAGGGCATAAGCTATCTCAGTTCCAAATTTTATGTAAATCCGTCAAGCCGCTTCAGAGTGAAGGAGTAAAAAACACACACACTCACACAAACTTTCGGATACAGGCTGGTTCAGCTGTCTCTACATATGGGCATTATACAGTCTGCAACGCTTTCAAAAACAACGTGCTGGATTTTCATATACTCTCGCCCACTACTTGCCAACTACTAGTTCTACAGAAAAACAAACAGGACCTCTTTGTTGGAAATTTAATATACTTAAATTTTGTACGGGAATAAGTTTTCGCTGGAAGCCACAGTTTTCGAGTTATTCAAGAAGAGTGAGTTTGAAAGTCACTGTTTTACATTTTTCTTGAATAATATGAAAACAACTGTCACCAGCGACAACATATCCAAACACAAAATTTAACTACATTGATTTTCCAACAAAAATGTCTGATAGCTAATAGCTCGCATGTACCAAGTGAGAGAATATTAAAATCTTGTATGTGGTTTTTGAAGGCATTATGGGTTGCATAAAACCCACAGAAAGGGACAGCTGAATCACCTGGTGTATAAGATAAACGGACAAAATATAGGGTGTAGCAAAAAGGTATGGCCAAACATTAAAAAAAAATGGTTCAAATGGCTCTGAGCACCATGGGACTTAACTTCTGAGGTCATCAGTCCCCTAGAACTTAGAACTACTTAAACCTAACTAACCTAAGGACATCACACACATCCATGCCCGATGCAGAATTCGAACCTGCGCCTGTAGCGGTCGCGTGGTTCCAGACTGAAGCGCCTAGAACCGCTCAGCTATTGCGGCCGGCGCCAAACTTTCAATAAACATTACTCACACATACGGGATTAAAATGTTTTACATGGAAATTGGCCCAGAAATGCTATATTTTCGTGTTAGAGCTCACAGAAACACAACTCGTTTGAATCAGAATGTAAAATGTTGTACTGAAAATTCAAGCAATATTGGAAAGAGAAAAAAAAATTAGTGATAAAGGAGAAAACACTTAGAGAGTCGTAGAAGGTTAAATTTAGGGTCCACTCCTATTCTTTATTTATGGGCTGTGGAGAATCCTCACGAAATTGGACGATCACGTCATCAACAAAGATTTTCTGTCAACGTTTGGACATACATTTTTTGTGACTTTGTTATGGTCTCATGTTCTTCCACCCAGGCTCAACAGAGAAACTTACCGTGCTTTCTTAGAAAATATTCTGTCTGCTCTGCTAGATCGCGTGACTTTACAAATGCGAAAAAAATGCTTCTAAACAACAGATTCCGTGACAAATAGATAGATAAAGATGGACCAGTTCAATGCCTTTTCATACGAGTACTGTCGCATAAGACGTGACAGACAATATATGTTAACGTCTGCATGGTTTCTTGAGGAACGTTAAGGTCTATTTCGTTCCCTATTATTGTTAAATAGAGGTCTAATGACCTCGACGTCCTTCTTCAGTACCTAGGTATATCCCTGCAGAATGAGATTTGAAGTGTCCAGTTCCCTACTCCGCAGCTGACCGTGTTCTTGAATGTAACCTGCACCCAGAAATGTACCGGGCTGGCCTCCTATCCGACACAGATGTAAAGTACGAGCCTGGGAGGTGAGAAATTGCCTGGCACCCACAAGCCCTCAGTGGATGAAGATATCCATCCGCGACGCCCGGCGGCCCGTGTCGACGGACAGGCGGAGGCCGCTATTAGCTTCACAAAGGACGCCGGTCGCAGGTCTCCCCCGCTGAAGCGGCCGAGCTCTTTTTGCTGCTGCCCACCGACGCGGATGCGCGGGCGGCGTCGAAAAACGGCGCCTCTGCCCAGCGGCGTCCTCGCGCGGCCTTGACCCGCTCATCCTGAAGGACGCCTCCGCCCGTGGCGTCCAGAATGGCAAAAACCCGGGGAAAGGGGGCCGTGGCGACCGGCTCACTGACTGAGACCGCCTCCCTGTGTTCCCGAGAACAGCAGAGACAAGCGTGAAGCGTGTTCTGCACGAGTTGGCTATTAAGACGCTTGTCCTTCCATTGTTTGTCAGTCGGCAGGTAATTTGCACACTCTTTTTCTGGGACGGTCTTTCTTCTCCACTTCCAGCTTAATGAGAAACACTATAGTTACGGGTGATCTGGGATTGTTCAGGAAAGTAGACGTGTCAATTGGGACTTGCAGCCACACACTACACATTTAATTCGAGTGGCGAAACCTTTCCCGATACACTGTATTTTTTGCTGGTGGTGCCCAGCACTCTTAAATATTTATAGAACGATTCATACAGATTAAATATTCAGAGTTTCATATTCGTGAAGATAAACAGCTGGTTGTACACAACTTTTCTTTATTATTAGTTTCCACGCCCTGGTTCCCGGGTTCGATTCCCGGCGGGGTCGGGGATTTTCTCTGCCTCGTGATGACTGGGTTTTGTGTGATGTCCTTAGGTTAGTTAGGTTTAAGTAGTTCTAAGTTCTAGGGAACTAATGACCATAGATGTTAAGTCCCATAGTGCTCAGAGCCATTTTATTATTAGTTTCGCCGGCCGCTGTGACCGAGCGCTTCTAGCCGCTTCAGTCTGGAACCGCGCTGACGCTACGGTCGCAGGTTAGAATCCTGCCTCGGGCATGGATGTGTGCGATGTCCTTAGGTTAGTTACTTTTAAGTTCAAAAAATGGTTCAAATGGCTCTGAGCACTATGGGACTTAACATCTGAGGTCATCAGTCCCCAAGAACTTAGAACTACTTAAACCTAACCAACCTAAGGACATCACACACATCCATGCCCGAGGCAGGATTCGAACCTGCGGCCGTAGCAGCCGCGTGGTTCCGGACACGTTTAAGTAGTTCTAAGTCTAGGGGACTGATGACCTCAGATATTAAGACCCATAGTGCTTAGAACCAAAATTTATTACTTGTTTCGATCGCACAAATTGTATCAAGTATCCTATACAGGATGAACCCGAACTCAATCGGCAAAATTTCAGGTGTATTTCACTGATGGTTTCTTATATTCTTATATATAATTCTTCATGGCATTACATTTCTTTGATGTCTTATCCCTATTTATTTTCGTATCTCCATTCGGGGTGTTTCTCCAGAGAGTTCTCAGGAGCATTTTCTCTGGTGTTTCAGCAGATTTTTGTAATTTCATTTTTGCAGTGTGGAGCTGGAGTCAGCCCAAACAATTCTTTAAGTCTTTCATGCAACGCCCAATGTCGACAGAAAGCATCGGTTTGCCTCACGTTACAAACAAAACTATTTTTAAAAGCGGAATTTTACGTGTTCATTAGATAGAGCGGTCTCAGATTAATCTAGTGCAATACTCCTTTTTTGTATGTATCAACAGGGACAGTAATACGCGAAGAATATCCAGTACTCTAGCAGCGACGGCATTGCCCTGCACTGACTGCTAGCGCCAAGCATGCAGCGTTATCAAATCGTGCTGGAGTACTCGTTATTCTTCGCGTATTACTGTCCCTTGTAATGCGACATCTTATATTATGGTGTTTTGCTATTGTTATTGTTAGGAAAATTTTTATTCAGTCGGTCGTCGAAATTTTGAAATCAAAGTTATTGTGGATGTCGCGTAATAAATATTTCGCGTGAAGCGCTGTTGCGATACAGGCAAAGATCAATTGTGGAAACTAAGTCACTGAATATTACAAATAATGTTATTAAAGAATACGGCCGACTGGCTGCATCAAATAAGATGGCACGTACATTCGCGAATGAGTGGTCAAAAAAAAAAAAAAAGCGTTAATACTGTGTAGGAAATGAGTCTTAAAAATGGTTCAAATGGCTCTGAGCACTATGGGACTCAACATCTGAGGTCATAAGTCCCCTAGAACTTAGAACTACTTAAACCTAACTAACCTAAGGACATCACACACACCCATGCCCGAGGCAGGATTCGAACCTGCGACCGTAGCAGTCCCGCGGTTCCGGACTGCAGCGCCAGAACCACACGGCCACCGCGGCCGGCTGAGTCTTAAATATAGTTACACGTCTACACACGCAAATGTATGCGAACATACGAACGGGATAGAGGCACGTACATTTTGAGTGCAATCAGCCCCCGTGGCCTGGATAAAAAGAATTACAGTTAAATGCATTTATTCATTTTAGAACGTAAATGCGTGGACTTAGAAATTAAATGAAAAGAAAGACTGCAGGTTCTGAATGTCGCAGCAAATATATTGAAATTGACGGTAGCGGCCAACAAAGGAAAAAGATGAACACATTCACGTACTGCTATTGTTGAGCAGCGTCACCGTGAAGATCGTCGCCTCCATCTAAATTCTCTGCATAAAATTAAAATAATAGTAATAATTTTCCAGAATTCAGGAGCTGGCATCCATGGTATCACAAAAGACGCAATCGCTCTGCTTCAAAATCACTTTCATTATTTAACCCAATTTTATCATTAAGAAATGGCACAACACGTCTTAACACTAGGACAGGATAACAGCGAAAGGTAACTTATTCTAAAACTAATAAACGAAGAGCATAAAGCTTCTTTTGTTCAGCAAATGCTTTACGCATTAATCTCTGGTAGTGGAACTAGTGTCTATATATCCATAAAAAAAATTTATATAATTCCTTTACACCCTGTTATCACACATCAAAAAATCTAATATTAGAATAGACTAATTTGGGATCGCTCTATCAAATGGGACTGTAAAATTTCGATTTAAAAATAATTTTGTTTGTAATGGGAAGCAAACCGACGCTTTCTGTTGACACTGTGCATCGCGTAATAGACGTGACGAGTAGTAATTGTTCGGGCTAACTGCGGCTATACAAGGCAAAAACGAAATTTTAAATATCTGCCGAAACACTAGAAAAACGTGCCTGACGACTCTTAGAAAAGATGTCCGGTGTATGTGTCCGATCTACACATATATGAGCGTATTCGGTCCACCGAATGGTTTTTTGTTACAAGGGCAAGTGCTCTATAATCCCGTCCGCACACACCGCAGCCACGTAACGCCACGGTTATTATGCAATAGTTGAATATTACCAAAAATTGCTTTCATTGCAACTTTTATAATAAACGAGGGTAAGTGGAAAGAACTAATGTTTACCTAAGTTTCAAGACAGTGAAATATGGACGTCTGAAGTTGTTAAATGTCTTTCTATGTTCATTTCTGCACGGCAGTGCAGGAAATTAAGATAAAAATGTCATATTAGGTAAAAACATGTAATCTGACATTAATAACGTTTTCTTTAGGTTTATTCTTCCCTGGTTGTGATCTGAAATGAGTCAAGTCAGGAAAAACTAGTGTTACGCAAATGTTAGTGCAATCAGCGTAGATCAACTACCTTTCAGTGTAATCTTACAATTATATAATTTTAATATGTTGTAGAGTCATCAAATTAATGATTTGGATGGTGTTGTGACTACTGCAACTTAAATATTTTAACCACTATTCACATCTAAAGGAATCTCTCTGAAAGCACTTAGATGTTTGTATCAGTTCTTTTGAAAGGGTACAGTACCGCCCAACATTGAAAATAGGTACGAAATTCTTGTCAGAACAACACATTTTTTGTGTAAAAGTAACTCAATTTCAATTAATACAGCGAAGCCGGATACCAGTGTGGGAAAGAATGACAATTTATTTATTTAATTGATCACATGTGCACTCCCTCAAAATAAATCCCTACATCCAGTTTGGTGAGATCTGTGAAATGAATGAATGTATGGTCGTCTGCTAACCACAGGTAATGAATCGGAATATATGATCATCTTTGAGTCGATCCTTTGGCTACCTTTGGTGAGACCAAAGAGATGGAAGTTACCAGAGCTTTGAGCGTCTGAAATGTGGCTGACCAATAAGGTAGCAAGGTGCTTCTCCCACTTTGACAGAGGTGCGAGAGAACCGGAATACGGCCATGTTTTCGGCACTCTGGCGCTGAACCTTCTGCTGTAAAGACCTGTTTTTTTGTTGTGCTCCGTAATGAAAGTGTGGAGGCATGGTATGGATGTGGAATATTTAAGAGTAGTTAGAACTAATCATTTCTCTTTCCCAGGAACTTTTGTGGGGAAAATTACAAAGTGAGGCAGGTAATTTTAAGGGGATTGTAGTAAACCAACGGTCACAATGAGCCCACGTGTAGTTATAAGTTGAGATACTAGCGTGTGTACAATAAGCTGAAATATTTAAGAATTAATATCGTGTGTATCATAAGTTGAAGTATTTAAGAAATATCATTCCGTGTGACGCTAAATTTAAACTCTGAGAGAGAATCAAGGTGAGTCGGCCGTTTTTCCAGCAACGCCACTTGGCTTGCATTGCACAGGAAGACGTGCGTTTATCTCCAGAGTTCACAGTAGGAAAGTAGAATTACAAAGTGGGGCAGTGTCGTGTGAAACTGGGATAGATATTGATTGAAGTGGGAAAGCGGAAAGTGATGATGTTGTAACAGTTCTTTGTGTTGCATTTCATATTGTTGTGTTGTATATGTCATGTAATTTGGGTATGTGTGTTTTGCATGGGGGTAGCAAGGTAGTTTCGAAAGATTTGTGGGTATGCCTGTTCCTTCTGTATCGCTCGATCTGGAGGAAAGTTTCGTGAGGATGATTGTGAGAGGCGAAGTGTGAGGTATAATAAAAGATCCACCATCCGATCCAGGGAGTGCACTGTTGCGGTAAATAGATTACGAGACCATAGTATAGAGATTCACTAACGTAAAGCCATGCCCACTGGGCGGAATTTCTCATGTGATTTTGTTGTAGGTTGTAGAATTTGTGTGTTTAGGAATAAATCAGATAGTGAATAGAAAGAGATTGGTGGCCTTTTTCATTAAATTGTATGTTGTCATAATGTCCCGAATTTATATAAAAGCCGTTAAATCAAAGACAAAAAGTAAATGTGGTATTGCCAGTGCGTAGTGTGCAGTCAGAGTTCTATAAATCACTGATAGTCAGATGCGTGTTTCCGTTGCGTATTATTCATGCAGGAGAATAATTTGTAACTAAATAGTAAGATACGAGAATTCATGTTGCTCGATAAATTAAGGAAGAATCCACTCGCTTGGCAAACCACTCATCTTGCAGGCCTGACTGCTTGATGCCACAGTATGAGAAAGGAAAGTGGGTGCCTCTCACTTTAAAAAATGCTCGTAGTTTTATCTTCCTAGAGAGGGCGATATATTCACTCAGGAACAGTTCTCGTTTCAGAAAAAAATATCTGGCCCCTACAAAGTTACGCTTTGATGTGTGTGATTTTAATTAATCTAAAGTGCATCTGGCTATACGTAAATTAGATAGTATACAAAGTATGTTTCACAAGAATATTCACTATGACACTGTCGTTAAACAGCCACAGGCAATGACTAAGTGCTATGTAATGTGAACGTCCTCTGTTACGAAAACGCATCTATAGCATTTATATGAAATTTTGATAATGAGAATTGATCCTAATAGTCTCTACAAATGTTTATTTAGGTCCTACAATTGCTTCTTACCTTGGCAACGGATAACTCGGCTTTGCTCTGATTGCACTGCAGAAAGATGAATTGTGATAAACCACTGTACGGTAGTTTGCCTTCTGATCCTTTTTTGTTTTATGATATTTTAGTAAATGACTTCTAATTCTCTTTCAAAAATGCTAGATATTGTTCACGCGATAGTGCAAGGCGTGAAAGTGAAAGTTTTATCAGGTCTCTCTTTCATTTAATAATGGAGATAAGCTACATGAAATATTTATAAAATGAGTAGGTAAAAACTATTTTGCAGTTATATACACTGAAGAGCCAGAGAAACTCGTACACCTTCCTAATATAGTATAGGGCCCCCGCAAGCACTCAGAAGTGCCGAAACACGACGTGGCATGGACTCGACTAATGTCCGAAGTAGTGCTGGAAGAAACTGACACTATGAATCCTGCTGGGATGTGCATAAATCTGTAAGAGTACGAGGAGGTGGAGATCTCTTCTGAACACCACGTTGCAAGGCATCCTAGATATGCTCTATAATGTTCATGTCTGGGGAAGTTTGGTGGGCAACGGAAGTGTTTAAACTCAATAGAGTGTTCCTGGAGCCACTCTGTAGCAATTATGGACGTGTGGGGTGTCACATTGTCCTGCTGAAATTGCCCATGTCCGTCGAAACGCACAAGGCATATGAATGGAGGCAGGTGATCAGACAGGATGCTTACATGCGTTTCACCTGTCGGAGTCGTATCTAGACGTATTAGGGGTAAAAAAAATGATTCAAATGGCTCTAAGCACTATAGGACTTAACATCTGAGGTCATCAGTCCCCTAGGCTTAGAACTACTTAAGCTTAACTAACCCAAGGACAGCACACACATCCATGTCCGAGGCAGGATTCGAACCTGCGACCGTAGCAGCAGCGCGGTTAGTTCTAAGTCTAGGGGACTGATGACCTCAGATATTAAGACCCATAGTGCTTAGAGCCATTTAAGTAGCAGTGGTGGGAGGAAACTAATTAAATATTAAACACAGGACCGTTAATTCTCCCTGGATACCAACACGCAGTATTATTAAACTCAATGAAACCTTACACTACAATAATTATTAACTAGGGCTTGAGATAAATAAAGCTTAAAGCGGATTATCTTTATCGTAATTAGCCGTCTCTTTATCAAATCATCTCCAATCCTCCTCTATCCTCAACTACCAATCATGGTGCATCTCAAATAAAAATTCGTGCTTTATACAGCATGTCCGCAATCCGAGCACCTCACTCCGCCGTCATACAACACTCTCTTTCTCTCTCAACGCCTCGATCCTACTGCTCCCCACCGCAACTCGACTGTTACTTCCTCCACTCGCCCGAGCTGTACTCAATAAGAGAACTTCTAACAGCCAACGAAGATGTTACTCATGTGTTCACACATGCAAGGATGCTCATAGTGACAAACATTCCGAACAGACTGCAGTTCTCATGAGATTTGCATTTTTACTACCGTTTCTCGGAATATGTATACCTTTCAAAGTAAATACAGCTTTCAAAACGACTCTTTTACACTAATTTATTGATAAATTTATTGATCTTTAACAACATAGTCGACTATGATCCACATTTCCCAGTAATTCTGTTAACGTGTAATTATCGTCAGAGAGTGAGGTTATATTTCGTAAATTATTCAAAAATAGTCTTAATCGCATTTATTATTATTATACCGCCAACCGGTTTCAACCCGACGTAGGGGTCTTTCTCTGGCCGTTTACACTGTGAAATTATACACTCCTGGAAATTGAAATAAGAACACCGTGAATTCATTGTCCCAGGAAGGGGAAACTTTATTGACACATTCCTGGGGTCAGATACATCACATGATCACACTGACAGAACCACAGGCACATAGACACAGGCAACAGAGCATGCACAATGTCGGCACTAGTACAGTGTATATCCACCTTTCGCAGCAATGCAGGCTGCTATTCTCCCATGGAGACGATCGTAGAGATGCTGGATGTAGTCCTGTGGAACGGCTTGCCATGCCATTTCCACCTGGCGCCTCAGTTGGACCAGCGTTCGTGCTGGACGTGCAGACCGCGTGAGACGACGCTTCATCCAGTCCCAAACATGCTCAATGGGGGACAGATCCGGAGATATTGCTGGCCAGGGTAGTTGACTTACACCTTCTAGAGCACGTTGGGTGGCACGGGATACATGCGGACGTGCATTGTCCTGTTGGAACAGCAAGTTCCCTTGCCGGTCTAGGAATGGTAGAACGATGGGTTCGATGACGGTTTGGATGTACCGTGCACTATTCAGTGTCCCCTCGACGATCACCAGTGGTGTACGGCCAGTGTAGGAGATCGCTCCCCACACCATGATGCCGGGTGTTGGCCCTGTGTGCCTCGGTCGTATGCAGTCCTGATTGTGGCGCTCACCTGCACGGCGCCAAACACGCATACGACCATCATTGGCACCAAGGCAGAAGCGACTCTCATCGCTGAAGACGACACGTCTCCATTCGTCCCTCCATTCACGCCTGTCGCGACACCACTGGAGGCGGGCTGCACGATGTTGGGGCGTGAGCGGAAGACGGCCTAACGGTGTGCGGGACCGTAGCCCAGCTTCATGGAGACGGTTGCGAATGGTCCTCGCCGATACCCCAGGAGCAACAGTGTCCCTAATTTGCTGGGAAGTGGCGGTGCGGTCCCCTACGGCACTGCGTAGGATCCTACGGTCTTGGCGTGCATCCGTGCGTCGCTGCGGTCCGGTCCCAGGTCACGGGCACGTGCACCTTCCGCCGACCACTGGCGACAACATCGATGTACTGTGGAGACCTCACGCCCCACGTGTTGAGCAATTCGGCGGTACGTCCACCCGGCCTCCCGCATGCCCACTATACGCCCTCGCTCAAAGTCCGTCAACTGCACATACGGTTCACGTCCACGCTGTCGCGGCATGCTACCAGTGTTAAAGACTGCGATGGAGCTCCGTATGCCACGGCAAACTGGCTGACACTGACGGCGGCGGTGCACAAATGCTGCGCAGCTAGCGCCATTCGACGGCCAACACCGCGGTTCCTGGTGTGTCCGCTGTGCCGTGCGTGTGATCATTGCTTGTACAGCCCTCTCGCAGTGTCCGGAGCAAGTATGGTGGGTCTGACACACCGGTGTCAATGTGTTCTTTTTTCCATCTCCAGGAGTGTAGATACCCGTCAAAAAGACTCCATTACACAACAGCTAAAATTACGTAAATTTTAAAATATGTTACCCATTGGTCGACTGCTGTTGGCGGTATAATAATAATAAATGCGATTAAGACTGTTTTTGAATAATTGACTAATCATACTAATCGCTGCCTCATCTCCACAACCATGTGTCCAAAAATTTATATTTCGTAGCCTGACTATATAGTTTCGTCAGATATTACGGTTACCAATGGCGAATCTCAAGAATATAATCAACGAGAACATAAAGTAGTTGCGTTTTACTTTGGTAACAGTAGAATAGCATTTGTACGACGTTACAACAGCCCACACTTTACAACCAAACTGCTTTATATAATCCCTCTGAGAAGTATCGTTAAATCGTTGGCAACTAGTTACGGCACGTAGATATATAGCTCTATAAATACAGACAGCAACTGACTTGCAGTCTTGTCAGTACTGCTGTAACTTCAGTTGGAACTGTGCTTAACGAACTAAAGTTGTCCGCCACTCGAATGTTGTCTGAACAGCTCCAGTGCTATATTAGGAACCGTTCAATTGGCAGTGACATGCCCTTGACATCCTACGAGCTGCGAATTGACTTTTGGGGCAAGCTATATCGAGACACACAGTTTAATGTTGACTACGAACCACAGTGCAACACACACGCAAATCACTGCCAAAGGTGAAGGAAACAATAAGCGACACACAAAGACGCACACACACAAAACACGTTCTATTAAAGAAATAGATGGGCCCAGTTCAATCATCAAGACGGCGTGGAATGTGCTGGTACACAGACTACGGCTCCTTTTTCATCATTCTCTGAACGCGAGAGACGATTTCCTCAGTTACTCTTACTAAACGCCCAAATCGATTATCGTCTTCAACATAACACTTCTAATACGAGAATTCGTTGAACTAAGGGTTTTAACGAGAAAAAAAAATCTTCAGCTGCCTAACGCAGTCGCTTAAGACTCGTATTCATGAGTCTACAAAGGATCTGTCCAAGGGCTGAGAGGAAGTTGAAAGATGTGGAAGGAGCGACCTCCTGTTACATCCGCGATGACGAAAAAGTTCTGAGATTTCATGACATATGGTTAAAAGCACAACTGCTATTAGTTAGTAACAGTGTCACGCTCTATCTTACTTCAAAGTAACACTAAGTTTATGCAGCATTCTGTTTTGTAGAGGTAGGCTACGTATTGAGCTAGTGCTGTGCAGAATACAATACTATAAGGCTTCCCACCATAGGCGCCTGTAGAAATTTTCCCAGCAGAGGGCAAGATTCTGGAACTGCCATTTTTAACAAATAACATGTACAAAACTAATTGTATATTACACGTTCAGTAGTTATCCAGTCAATGTTTCGGAAGTGCATAATTCTTATATCTAAAATGTAAGTAAAAAGATTTCGATGGCGTTCAGCCACAGACATGGTAACAGTTGTTATACCATTTAGCATATCACTTGATAATGACATGAAAGCCAAAACCTGGATAGTACAAAAGATAAATATACAAGTACACAGTCAAATGGCGGTTTACTCTCATAAAAGATAAGAATATTTCAACAGAATATTATCGCTGGGCTATGAATACGGATGTCGCCTTTTTGGTTGAACGAGCTGCAATTACATTCTGGCATCATTAAACGCTGCATATCCAGCAACTTAAAAATATTTACAAATAATATTTTCGTTCACTCACAAACGGTATTGCGTTTACACTGAAACTTAAAAATTTGAAAGAGAGAAAAAAATTTGATGAGTTAAGTAACACCAACAAAAACAGATAGCAAATAATATCACTTGATGATACTCCTGAAAGTGCAGAAATAGGAAATAAACCAAAAACTCTTATTCTACATTGATGCCATCTACACCACCTTTCTTTCTGTCACAACTTCAAATCCGATCATGTCAATGGACGTTCAGTGCCTTCTAATTTTCAATTTTGTTCAGCATAATAATAGGCAATTCGGTGAAGCATATAATAAATGTTCAGAAACAAGTGATTTGAAAGCTACATTTATTTCATTGAAGTGTAATTCAGAGATTGCATCCGACGAGATGAATGTGGGAAACTGTCCAACACAACTTTGAAACTGGTTGGTAGAAGCAACTTCTATAACCCAAGGCCTCATCCAAGATGGTTCTCAAACCTTCAGTTTGACACGTAATTTTGCAGCTGTGACAAATAAACTTTTTCCGTAAATCTGTGACCTGGTGTTTGACTGTCTTACGACTCATAGAATTTGAGCAGGTATCAACTCTTAGAAAAAATAAATTTCGATCTCGACATTCATATTTTTTCCCTCTCTTCTAGCGCAGAAAATCATATTCCTGTTTTCAACCGATGCATTTGAGTCCACAGATGTACTAGAGACGAACACTCCTACAATGCAAGTATTCTTTAAACTCTACTACAATCGGTGTCGTATAAAACTGTTTGCATCTCAGTAAGCCTTGGCAGGTGTTGTTTGTCCTCGACAGACAGTAAACTACGAAGTAAATACGATTGGCAGTACTGAAAGGGGGTGTCTTTCTGGGAAGTGAGGACGAATGTCGAGCAGATGAATTCTGCTCTTCTGGGAATTCGAGCTGTCCCTTTCAGCAACTGCATAGCAGCTGTGCGTGGCAGCGTCATAGAAAACGTGGGGATTTTATTTCGACAATTTTCTTATAAGGCTCACATTCCCCATGACTGTATTACTGCGCCGAAACCGCCACTGCGATGATTAAAAGATGTAGTTTCCAGTGAACAGTCTGACAACTAAACTAACCTGAGTTATTTAATATTTGCTAAAGCCACAGTTTTTCCCTCTGTATTCGGCAATTCTAAATCTGAGGTTCAGTAGAATTAACGCCAATCATTGCCAGAAGTACTTGAAAATTCTTTAACAAATGAACAGTCTATACCCCAGATTCCAGGAGGGGCAAGTGCCGCTCGTCCCCTCCCTTGTCGACGCCTGTGCCTTCCTCTCCTTCTAATAATCGTTAACTCTTAATATTTAGAAATATGGCGTAGCATGGAGGATTACATCGCGTTCTTACTTTGAAGCACAACAATGAATCATAAACTAAATCGTTTACCACGATCCTCGTAGAGTACCCTTGGATGAAGATTAAAAGCGCCTACCATAGAACCATTAGCGAAAATGCACATTTGGTACAGAAGAATGATCAAATTTATCGTGATCACTTTGTAATTTGATTCCGGAACCAGCATTCACAACGGATCACAATTCACGCAAAACTCTATGACTTATTGATCAAAAGCCACAATTACGTGGACGTGCCAAAAATTAATGTCTTCGAATTTTTTATGTGAAAACTCTTAAAAGCTGTTTAAATAAAACAAACATTAACATTCTACACCTTTATCCTTCATGTCTACATATTAGTATGTCAACAAAGTCACCCTGGCGACGAACACATTTGTCCCAACTACAGACCAGTTTGTTGATAACGTCACTGTAGAATGTTTGACATTGTTACCGGAACCACAAATTCACCTCTGCTTGCACTGCTTCATCACTATCAATGTGAAGTCCTCAAAGCTGTTCTTTATCTTTTGAAAGCAGAAGAAAATCAGAGGGTCCAAGTCGGGAAGTATGATTGATGACAGTGAATCCAAGGCGTCGGATTGTTGTAGATGCAGCTCTCGTGTGTGGTCTGACATTGTTATTCTCAAGGAAAGGGTGCTAAATATGTGGACGGACTCTTCGAGTTCGAAAATCGATTACAGAACGCTGTTTCTCAAGCACCGATATAGTTACGTTACGCACCGCCATGTTGCACGCTACAATTCTGAACCCTCTAGCGGCAAAGGGCTGCAAATACGTATACATGAAGACAAAAGATATATAATCTTAGTAACGTTTGTTTTAGTTAAAAAGCTTTGAAGTTTTCTACATAAAAAATTCAGAGCCGTTACATTTTGGCACGCCCTCGTAGTTTGGAGTATTTACGCCAGCATTTTTACGTCACTGTTTAACCGTTTCAGAGGTCCTTTTCTCAATAGAAATTTTTCCTCCATAAACATAAAAGATATAAATCCAGAGTTTTGGATCAATGGAGTGGCAGAGCACTGCAGAGGTGTGAACACGTCAGCGTCGACAGTTCAGTGCCAACTATTGCTGCTGTTTATTCACGTCAGAAGCATCAGTACAAATAAAGCCAAAAAAACAAGTTACAGAATACATATAACAAGATACTTTCACTGAAGTAACAGAAAGCGTGGGGTACCTCCAAATATCGTGTCTGACCTCCTTTTACCAACCATATTGCAGCAACTCGACCTGGCACGGACTCAACAAGTCCCCTGCAGAAATATTGAGCCACGCTGCCTCTCCAGCCGTCTCAATCTGGGAGGTCAAATCATTCACTCTAATTTTCCAGAATGTTTTTCAAACAATCGCTAACAATCTTGGCCCGGTGAAATGGCACATTGTCATCCATAGAGATTCTATCATGTTTGGGAACATGATGTCCATGAATTGCTGCAAATGGTCTCCAAATAGCCGAACCTCCAGAGGACCGACTCCATTCCATGTAAACACAGCCCACACCACAATGAAGCTACCACCAGCTTTCACAGTGCTTTGTTGACAACTTGGCTCCGTGGTTTCGTTGGGTCTGCGCTACACTCGAACCCCAACGTCACCTCTTACCAACAGAAACCGGGATGACTCATCTAACCAGGCCATGGTTTTCCTGTAATCTAGGCTCCAACCGTTAAGGTCACGGGCCCAGGAGAAGCGCTGCAGGCGATGTTGCGCTGTTATCAAAGGCATTCACGTCGTTCATATGCAGCCATAGCCCATTAACGCCGAATTCCGCCACGCTGTCCTAACAGATACGTTCGTCAAGTGTCCCTCATTGATTTCTGCGGTTATTTTAGGCAGTGTTGCATGTTTCTTAGCACTGACAACTTACTGTACGCAAACGCCGCTGCTCTCGGTCGTTAAGTGAAGGACTTCGGCCACTGCCTTGTCAGTGGTGAGAGGTAATGCCCGTAATTGGTATTCTTGGCCCACTCTTGACACTGAGGATCTTCCTATCGATTTCCGAAATAGATTACTCCATGCGTCTAGCTCCAACTGTTATTCCACGTGCAAAATTCTGTTAATTCCCGTCTTTCTGTCATAATGGCGTCGGAAAGCTTTTCAAACAAATACGAAGTTCGCCAGTGCACTGCCCTTTTGTTCCTTGTGTACGCGATATTACCGCCGTCTGTATATTCCATGACTTCTGTCATCTCAGTATAAAATAAACATGTATGTCTGTAAGTGCATGAAGGTTGACACACAGATGACAAAATATGGACAACCTCAAAAGCACTGGAGACGTATGAAGCAGATCGTTCTCGGTGCAGGACGTGGGACACAGTCGGCAGTGGAGAAAGTGGTCCTTAGTTTGCACTGCTCCGCAGTTGTAGTTGTCAGTGACGACAATAAAGTTCAATTTCTGGAAATTACATCTGGATCTTCCGACTCCACAGCGTAGACGATTGGGAGCAGGCATGTAGAACGCTTCGCTTGGTGATCAACGAGGGAGATTTTTAGATGGCTGAGGCCAACGAAGATTGTTTGGAGCTTATACTTTCCATATTTCCATCCTTGTTTTCCATGGTGTTATTTGGAAGATCATTATAATCCTGAAGTTATCCCTGGATCTCAAGCTATGGAAGATTGGTACACAGATATGTATCGGATGGGTAGGCTTCGTAACCAAGTTTGTTCTTTCCACACTGGCAACAATGGCATGTGTGGAGGGAGCAATACCAGGCAGATGACATACTTTGGCAAGTAGTGTAGACCGCAGACATCCAGTAACAGCTCGCACACATCATTTAGTGCAATGTCGCCTTCTTTAGTGTACACATACCAGTAAGAGGCAAGGCATGTATATTCAGCAGCGCAGTAGCAGACTGATCATATCGTTATCCGTAACGTTCGCGGCTGAGAGCCCCACGTCTGTCCTATTACCTTCCTGCTGATGTCATTTCTGAGTTCCATTTCCGGGCTTGTATTATATCAAAGCTGCTTGTGTGTCAAAGTGAGAATACGGCCACTGGACAACGAAAGAAGGAAAAGAGGAGACCTGATTGGTTAAATAAGGACGATGAAATGTAAGTACATAGGGTACTTGGAAGTGAGGCTAAAACTAAAAATTAAAAAAAGTAAATACAGTATCGCAACTTACAACTGTGGGAAAACGAGCGTTCAGCCAAAAGCACTTAAAAAAACGAAAATGGTGCTATGTTTTGTCGTATTTCAGGTTAAGAAATGTGTCGTGCTGCGAACCAAGGTGAGATTGCGCAGAAAATGTCAGTTTCAAACGCAAGGATACTTGACAAATGTGCAATAAGATGACACTTCCAAATCTAAACGGAAATCAAACAAAAAATCACCATTAGAATTGTCAGCTTATCTCGACCGTCTTAAACATTAAACCTAGAGATCGAATGGAGTAAGCATGTCAGAATGGGAAATTAAGTAGACAGCTGAGAGGCTCAATCACGGTGAGACAAGGAGAATTTTTTGTTGTTAATACGAACTGAAAATTGTTGCAGAAAGCCTAGAGTAAGTTATGAGACGTCGCTGCTGATGAAGCATCGATGAACCGAGTAGCTGGTCAGTAGCACCGGGCAGCTGATACTCGTGCGAGAATGAGGTCGCCGCCGAAAAATCCGAGAGAAAGATAATGAAAAAATGTTTAAAAATGTTTTGCCCGTATCTCTTTTGTGAACTGGTAACGTTCTGTAACGCACCAAGCCTGGCATATTGTGGTTTATAAATGTAACGACTGACGGTTAAGACTAATTAATGATCAAGAGTGGCGCCTAACTGTACGTAAAACACAGTGACATGAAATTTAATTTCTGCTGGAAGTGATTTTTGTAGCCCTGCTCTGAAAGTTTTACCCTGCTGAACGTTAGTGTTACTAGTTGACAGATTTGGACTGTTGGACTGGTTAGAATTGGTTCTGAATAGAGGAGTAAAAGTATATTTTTGCAGATGACAGTTTATTTATTCTAAGCAAGTAAGTTGGTTTTCGGAAGTTGTGATTTTAGTCAAGATTCGTAATTCTCACTTTCGTCCTCCGAAATTTATGAGTAGTCAGTCAAATTACTAATTCAGGGCTGGATTACTGTCGTCGGGTAATAGAATATACGCATTATACAAGCCTCTTATTTGTGTGGTCTCTCCATAGGCCGATAAGTCGTACTCGGTGCGCCTAGGTTCCTACTGACCAATTGGCTGGCAAAACAGATTACCCACAGCATAGTAGGGGGAAGAAGAATATAATACAACCACCACACCATTGACGACGTTTTAAATCAATAAAACGCACAGTATATTTTGATGTAAAACCGATTTTTTAGTAGTTGGCTCGCCTTCCCCACAATATAATCTATGTGGTCTTTCCAACTGAAGTTGTCCATAGTTTTAACACCCAGGTACTTAGTTGAATTGACAGCCTTGAGAATTGTACTATTTAATGATGAAGTTGTGTTTGGTCGTAGCCTCGACCTCAAAGGCAGGCCGCCGCTCCTGGGCGAGCTCGCTTGGTTCCAGCAAGCCTCATCCCTTTGTAAGTAGGCTGTTTAAGTTTTTATATTGGTAACGCCACGTAGCGCTCTGTATGTGCTGTGTGCAGTCTGTGGCTGGTTGCATTGTTGTCTGCCATTGTAGTGTTGGGCAGTTGGCTGTTAACAGCGCGTAGCGTTGCGCAGTTGGAGGTGAGCCGCCAGCAGTGGTGGATGTGGGGAGAGAAATGACGGAGTTTTGAAATTTGTAAGACTGGATGTCATGAACTGCTATCTATATTATGATTTTTCAACACTATTAAGGTAAATACATTTTTTGTTCTCTATTAAAATCTTTCATTTGCTAACTATGCCTATCAGTAGTTAGTGCCTTCCGTAGTTTGAATCTTTTGTTTAGCTGGCAGTAGTGGCGCTCGCTGTATTGCAGTAGTTCGAGTAACGAAGATTTTTGTGAGGTAAGTGATTTGTGAAAGGTATAGGTTAATGTTAGTCAGGGCCATTCTTTTGTAGGGATTATTGAAAGTCAGACTGCGTTGCGCTAAAAAATACTGTGTGTCAGTTTAAGCACAGTCATGTATAATTTTTATAAGGGGACGTTTCATATGTCGACCCTTAGCCGAGGATACCTCACTGGAATCTTCCGATTTTGTTCTTGTGGTTTGTGTAATTAGTGTAGCTATTGTTTATTGCTAGCGCGTAATCATAGAGAGAATTTCCTTTGTAGTTGTAGTTTTCATTCTTGTACAGTAAAACAGTTGTGGCATGCATGTAGATTTGCACCAAGTATTTCGCAGCTGCGCTTGCAATTAACGAGATATTACTTTCAATGCTATGTTAATGTGTTTTCTTATTTTGCTCTTCAAATTGTGCTTTTCTGTGTTGTCGTGTGAAATACTGTGACAATAATGGCGTGTGAAAAACGTAATACTAGGCTCCAAAGTAAACTGAGAAATGACAGTTAAGACGAAAGCAGTGTGTTAGCGCCACCGTGTAATGAATTAACTAATGTTCAAAGTGGTAATTTGGTAATTGTACATAGGGAAATGGAGCGGGCGGCAAATAATGGCGTAGACAGTGAAACAATTAGTGAACAGGGAAGCATTATCGATCGATCGGTCGGCAATAGCTCGCCTCAGGAATCCGAAATGACAGGACACAATCTCGCAAATACTGTAGATTCAGGTTTTGGGTCCTCACCGTTTTCTCAAATAAGTCAAGACACATTTTCTGCTTGTCAAAATGTGAATGTTGCCAGTGCAAATTCACTGCCGAAAAGCACTGAGGAACATTTTTCAGACACCAGTGCATTGTTATTACAATTAATACAACAAATGGGACAAACACAGCAAAAGCTTCAAAAGTTAGACACAGTGGAACAAAATCAGAGACAAACACAGCAAAAGCTTCAAAAGTTAGACACCACACTTGAACAAACACGTGAAGATTTAACTTCTGAGTTACATAACATTGAATCGAAATGTCAAAAAGTTTGTAATGACGTAAAAATACAAATTTGTGAGCATTTTCAACCTATTTTTTCGCAGCATGAAAATGCATTACAGAATCGCGAAGCAGCCATAAAAGAACTGCAAACTATTGTTCATGAAAATCATGAGACCATGCAAGATAAAATTGACTCAGTTGCAACTACCGATTCGGTTACTCAACTTGCAAAAACTCAGGAAAACTTAAAGGACACAGTAGATACTCTGAAAATTGGTTCAGAAAGACACATGGAGGAAATTAGTTCATTATCAGAGAAAGTAGTTGAACTTTCGGATCAGCTAAATAATTTATCTATGAAGGTAGATGATAATCTGAATGACACAAAACCGGTAGTCTTTAATGACACAGAAGAGTGCGAACAAATTAGGAAATTCAAACAAAAGCAGAATCAAATTAATACGCAACACCAAAGAGAAATCCGGGAAGTACAAGATCAGCTGACACAGGTAATACAAGAATTACGTATTTCAGAGGACACTCGCGCCCCAATACGGGAAGAGGGACATAGAAATACGGAACAGCCACAAAATAATAACACAGCGCATTTCGGAAATTATGAAAGAAATTGGCAAGGTGCACCGAATTTTGAAATGGAACCGTCGAAACGACGTAACAATGACCGATATGCGACTCGCCGACATGATGATTTTGACTATAAGCTGTTCATTACTACACGTAAATTTAAAACATTTAAGAATTCTGGCAACGACATTCATCCACAAGCGTGGCTCCATCAATTCTCTCATTGTTTTCCTGCCAACTGGTCATTAGAGCACAGATTAGAATTTATGTGTGGCTATTTAGAGAATGAACCAGCTGAGAATGCGATCGGTCATTCACGATTGTCACAGTGAAGGAGAATTTTATCATGCCTTCCTCTCAGCATATTGGTCTCAAGCTACACAAGACCGAGTAAAACATAGCATCATAATGATGAAACATTTCGAACAATCTGAATTTTCCAGTCTTGTGAAATATTTTGAAGACATGTTGCACAAGAATCAGTACCTGTCAAACCCATACAGCCCCTCAGAACTCATCCGCATTTGCTTAATCAAATTACCTGAACATTTACGACATATTATTTTGGCAGGACGTTGCAAAGACCACATTGAAGCTTTTCATGGACTCTTACAAGAATTAGACATTGACACTGACAATCTCAGAACGCGAAAACAGGAACACGACAACTACAGGTCACATCCGTCGCAATTCCGCGATGAAAGAAATAATAACTGGACACGACAAGGCTATTCTCGCAACACAAATCGTGACCAAAAGAGACACCACCCGTATGACAACCGTTGGCAGAGTAGTAATAATTACAGAGAAAGATCGCATTTCCGTAGTAATGAATATAACACATATAATCATAGAAACAGACAATATGGCAACCAGAACTATTATTATCACGGGAGACAGAATAACTTCAGACGAAACGATCCACCGTGCAGTGATAATTCAGGGAGAAATTCTCCACCACTTAACCGACAAGAAAGAAACTACAGGAACTACCAACATCACGACAGACGATATAATCGTAACGACAGACTTGAATTGCATCAGAACTGGCGAGATTCAAACAGAGCAGGGCACTCTCGACAAGGTGAATTTGTAGAAGTTAGGTCTCCTAATCCCAATAACGACGCACGCCAACAAAGAGATAGCTGACAATGACTCGCACCGCAGGCAGCCACCTGCGCCGTCTGGCTCAGAGAAAAATAACATAGACGCTAACCTTGAGAAAAATTTGAGCATTCCTTACCGACGTAACCACATGATAATTGCGTTGAGACTGAAACTCTGCGTACTAGGAAGAGTAAAAGATTGCACCACATTTCACATGTAAAACCGTTTATTGAGAGATAATCTGCTTTTTAACTTAGTCTTTGCTATAAAATTTTTCACTTTACATTACCAGTATGCTTTGTCAGACTTAGACTCTGTTGACATGCAACAATGTTTGAAGTTAAATATCCAGTCAAGAACCAAGAGAACTTATTTCAACAGAAATTACGAATGCATTGTTATAGTGAACAGACGACACAATGTTGTTATTTGTACATTCTTGCTTGTTAGTGGCACGATTAGCTAACGACCATAAGGCTCACATACTTAGAACATGTACCGGTACTGCTAATGAGATTTTAATGCAATATTTTGGTTTATTTGAAAATACATCCTGGATTTAAAGTACTTTCTGAGAGATATCAGATGACACAGTGGTTAGTTTATTTGACAGCTACAAGATTATATCACGACGCTACTAATGAGTGACACAATTTATGTTATTGCTTTTGCGCTGTATCTGTTTTATATCTGTACAGTTTTTCTATATTATTTGGGAAAGTAAAACATGTTTTAGTAGTAACTTTTGTGGTATAGCTACAATGAGACAGCCTTTTTCGTAGCACAACAATACGTTACATTATAGTACTTTCTTGATCACGGTAAGGTACGAAATAACTACGATATCTATACGCAAAGCATTTCACTTTCGTTTATGATGAGGTAAGTACATTGACTTCTACAGAACTTCGCTTATGGATGACGATAATTACGACACTTGGCACATTTTTACCGTTAAGTAATGACAGAGATTATCTTACAACAAGACGCACAGTTTAGCGCTACAGTACACGTATTTGAGTGATTAATTTTCTACTTAAAACATTTATTTTTAAAGATATTTGAAGTACAATGATACAAAGGTTTTCTGTGATGCATTTCATTCCTTAGCTGTAATCTGTAACAAACACCTGAGTGTATAATTACATTAATCCTCAGGGGGGTACACGCTTACTTTGTGTACCATGTGTGAGGCAAGCACAAGGAGCCCTAGCTAATATGGTATTTGCTTATACAACTTTACATATCGGTACCATATTTCTCTAACACTGAATTACACAGCTATCTGATTATTTAACAGAGAAACAAAAATTTTTTTACTATGTCAGTGACACATGTTTACACAATTACACAGTTAGATGATTTCACACTTATGAAATTGTATTTTGTCTGCACTATGTGAACTGTTCATATTTTTTCCGGAACCATTGTGATGCTATGAGAGCTTTGAATGATGTATTTGGTATGGGATCATGATTTTTAAAGTACGTTTGAGGTAGATGACACTATTGAAATGAGCAGAGAAATTTTTTTTTTTTTTTAGGTTTTGACATTATTGCAGAAAGCTACGACGTTTTTGAGATTTGACTGAGGTGTTATGATGTTATTTTTATGACGACGATGTGTATTATGCTGTTGAGGTATGTTTATGATCAGTAAGATGATGCTACCGTATATGAGAAATTTGATTATGCTACTTATTTACATCCTCTCGCAATTTTTGATGAAATCTAACGGATGCCATCCGTTATGTTTCTTGGCGGGATCGAAGCGTTCCTCGCCTTCCAACAGCTTCGTAAGTGGTGTGCCATTACAGACAACACCAGGCCTATCCTTAAATTTACTCTCGAGATCGAAAATTTTGCCTTGAATTTTCGAAGTATTTTGTTCACACTTTTGTACACATCCGGTAACTTTTTCGCCTAAATCTCTTTCAGTGTCTGAAACTGCCTTTTTCAACTGTGAGATTCCGTGTTGACATTCGTTTACGATCTCAGTTTTAAGACCGAAAATTTTTTCGTCTACTTTTGTTTCAACCAGACACTCTACTTTCTCTTGGATGTTGAGAATTTCAACATCAAACCTACTGTTAATGTTGTCAATTTCCCCCTGCATAGTATCCATATTTTTATTAATTGTCTCAATTTCAAACTTCATAGTATTTACCACAGAACTTAAATTACCCACTTTTTGTTCTACCTGTTCTATTTGTTTACTGATTTTAATTCCTTGTTCTTCGACCTGTGCTTTAAGCTGACCAACGTGTGTTTTAAGCTGATCATTCTGTGTTTTGAGCTGATGGCTCTGTGTTTTGAGCTGCTCGTCAACGTGTGTTTTAAGCTGATTAACCTGACTACTAACTTGTTTTTGAAGCTGATCATTCTGCATTTTGAGCTGCTCACTCTGTCCTGCAATTTGTTTGGTTAATTGTTCAAATAAATCGTTCATGCTTAAAATTTTCACACTGTTTTGTTCTACGGAACCGGTGTGTTCCGGTCCTACTTCAAAAGTTTCTTTCGGTTCTTTCTTTATCTGTGGAGAATCAAACATGTCAGTGGATTCGTTCACGTACCCACTATCGTCTACAAAGTCATCCTCTACTTCCTGTTTTATTCCTTGCTGTGTTCGAGACGATCTCGACATTTCAATCTGTTCGTTAACATGATCGTGATATTGTATGTACGCCAATTGTCTTCCGCTAACGCCATCTGTTATCTGGCCGCTTAAACTCCTGCTATTGCCATGCGCATCTTCCATTACGCTCGGCACATCTACCGTGTCTACTTTCCTGTCCATACTGAACGCAAATTACACCACACTACTGTACATGATGTTCACTGCTATTTACATTACTGAATAATGTTGCAATTCGTGCCACTGAACATCCACTGTTCGGTATTCACATTAATTTGTGACCGACAACAACTGGATGTCCTGTCACAGTCGCCACTTGTAAACACTACGCTCGGGCGCACAATACTTTTTAAAGCCTGTACTATGGTAAGTTGACGGGCTTCACCTTATGAGAAAGGATTTTGTATAGAAATTGACCGCGTGTACCTGAATGGAGGCAAATCAGACTTACACCTACTCTGTAATAACAATGATGCGTCAAGCAAGTCCGAAATGCAACTACACGTTAGGACGGACAAGAAACAACACAGAAGATGCTACCAATTTGTTAATAATACGGTCGCCAGCCTAATTAGGCATTAACTGAGTTTCTGTGTGTGTGTTGGAGTTTATGGGCGCTCAACATCGAGGTCATCAGCGCCCTCTGACTTTCTAACCTGTACAAGTTGATGTACGTGCATGCAAAACAACATGTAATAATACTGCATAATATGGTAAATTTTAGAACCAGAAAATCTACTGAACTGATAATTTCACTTTCTGTACCAATATGGATAAACCATTAATACGCAACATTACACTATAATGTTTACTACGAAACTTCGTACTGTCTATTGATCTGATTAAAATCGGGCATAGGTTACCCTAGAAATAGCACTTTCGAAACACACACACAATGTCAATTTTGATAAATGTAAAACACTGATGAATTTTGGTTTTTGTATTGGCTTTAACTTTGCTGGTCTAATCAGTTTAGAACACTTCAGAATTCAAATGAATAAAAAAGGGGGGGCCTGAAACTGTTATGATCACTGTATTGAAACTATTAACTATTGAAAGCATTAAGCACTCAAGATTTCCAATATATGAATTACTACTCTTTTTAGCTTAATTCCTGCTCATTTAATTACCATTATATCTGCCTCAAAATAATTAAACTTCATTAATAAACCAATTTCAAAATTATCTTCCCACTTTGTCAGACCTTTGTTATTTACTTATAGAATCATTAACAAACAGTTCTTGAAACATCATTCTAACATAGCTAGGTTTGCTAGTAATTATTATTAACATAAACTTTAAATCTTCATCTCGGGACACTCGGATTGCACAACATGTGGAAAGGACCCTGTCTAGGTTAGTTGTGAGGATAATTAAATGATAGGACAGTTCTGGTAAAATTTACGTTGTTATTGAACAGTATGGAACAAAGTAACACTGGTCCACATGAATACATTACTAAAAGTTTCAACCTGTTCATATCGATGCGGCGGTTGGCGGGCGGCGAGATGGCGAGGCACAGAGCACACATACAATCACAGCAATGGCTCTTGATGTACCGGCACTTTACTTCTTCATAGCGTCGCAATACTTTTCCATTTAGTGCGTATGGAATTTTGCCATGCTGAATAGTCGTTGGAACGGCACATCCGAGGCTCAATGAAACCACGTCTTCCACGAGAGCCTCCTCGATCCAGAACGTGTTGCTCAGACAAATGCCCGTCTCCGACTACTACTGCTGACCCCGTTATGCCGTGCAGTGCCCGTGTGCATTTTCCCTCGCTCGCCTGCCTTCCACCTTTTACCGCTCCCCTACAGACAGGGTATTCACCAGAGGTTTTGCGTTCTACATATCCTAATACATTGCCTACGTATGGACCAGACGCACAATTACAACTTTGACATCTTACAATAGTTCCAATGTTTCTTACATTTCAATTCTGTTATAATATTGCTTGAAATTTGACATAAACATTAAGATTCACATCGAAATTTGTTTACTGTTTTCTTAACATAATGGCATGAAACAAAAAAAAAGAAATGAAATCAGAACATCGATTACACTAATTTATCAAAAATCAGATGAATAAAATTATTATATGTACAATAGGACAACGTTGTTGTTGTTACATGTTATATTTATAGGATTTTGTTTCTACACTTTTCTACTGTAATTTCTAGACTTGTGAAATTTTATTTGTACATGAGACTGTCACTGTAGTGCAAACTGGTGTCATAAATATTTCGGTAAGAAAGTTAAGTGACCACCTGCATGTAATGCGTTGTGGGAACCCAGTTGCGTGACAATCGCCTGAAAAAAAGTCACTTGTGTGTGCCTTTCAGAGGCACAGGTGAAAAAAAAAGGGCCATTATCCTCGCTATTGACATTCCTTTGTAGAAAGCATTGCAAATACGATACGCTCAAACTTGAAAACATATGATAACACTGTGGAGCTCTTAATTTATGATACTTACTGAAATGTCTAATGACATGACGAGAAATATTTTATGTCTATACACCTGATTATGACTACTGTCTTTCTAGTTGAGAGATTTTTTTTCCTACTTTATGAAATGCCATATGGCTAATGAATGATGATTCATGCCTTCCTTTGTACATATTTGCTCATTTTCTTTAATATCTAGTTTCTAGCTGCACTGCAACAATTTAATAGATGTGCTAATATCACTATTTTCTGTCTACAGACCCAGTAAAGAATACGTTTCTCATATACTTTCTTAGAAAAGAGAGCACAAATAGACATTTCCCCTCACAGGAATTGCATAAATAATTTTTTTAATGACTTGGTAACTTTCTTGCAGAGTAAGTTTTTGTGATGCATCACTCTAGTGTTAAGATGTGACATAGGTATTAGACATGGCCATTTTTAGTGTAATATTTTTTCTGCTTGAGCTATGTCATGTTTAGATATAATTTATTGCATTTGCTGCTGCTGTTTGCCAGGCATAATGCTACTAAATTTCACTTTACATTACTCTGTTAAGATAGTTTTACTAAGAATTTATTTTTATGGTTTGCTGCGCATTGCCTTATATTAGTTGTAATCTTGCATTTGCTTTGCTAATTTATGCTGCTTGCTTTGCCATTTGTATTTTTTATCATTGCTGTTTGTGTTAATTGTTTTGTGCTGCTGCATTGCCTCGTTCCTTAGTTTAGCATCTGAGCTCAGTAGATTTAAGTTAGCTTAAGAGGGGGTAGATTATATAAGAGAATGAGTTATGATGAATTGGAAGAAATGCATTGAGAAGCTATAAGAAAATGGTTTGGCAAAAAAGAAGTGTACAGTGGAGAAAAAGCATTTTGACAGAGGATATGAACAAAAAAGTAGGGTTTAGGGACAACAGGTTTAGGTAGGATTTTCTTGGAAATAAATGATGCGGTAAGATAATGGAAAATAAATAATGAGGTAAGAAATATGTGAACATATAAATACAGAGAGCATGCTTGGATAGGATTTTTTTGGTGGAAACAAATGTTGAAATGAGACGAAAGATCTATGGAATGAAGTTTTAGGTTGGACTGCAGCACCAAATGTTACACTGAAAACAAACCCTGCCCTTTCCTCTTGTGTTATTCTGCTATGTGTTTGTGTACTCTTGTATATTTGTGTTTTTCCTGTCTTTATGTGTTTAGCTAATAAGAGTTATGTTGTAGAATTTTTCTGATAATATGTTATTTTCTTTGTAAAGATGTTTAGACGTTATTTATTCTTTTCTGTTTTAATGCTCATGTGTGAAGTTGAGGTTTCGAAAGTTATTCTTTATGTATTTACTTATGTCATAATTCCTATAACACTGATGTATATGTTTATATATATTCTTTTGTAAAGCCTGTATTACTACAAATGTTATCTGTATTATTGTGTTTTTAATGATGTTTTCTGTACCTTTGTTATTGTATTCTAATGTTATAAAATTGTAATTGACACCAGTTCATCAAATTAAGTAACTTGTAAGTTCCATTTCACTGCACACGTTTCTGTTGGTCATAGTATATGGACAATATGTGAGAAGTAGGGACTGATAGTGTTTGCACGTGTGTTAATAATTCAGCAAGGGACTGGATAACAGCATTGCTGGTTCTAAGGACATTTCAAAAAAAAATTTGTGAGTGCACAAGTGGTGGTTCATGGACTTGCTATATTGTCCACAAGACTCTTCAATGGTGATTGTGCACCTGCACAGTCGCAACGGATGGCTGCTAGCCATCTCTACAAGGACTACAGTGGGTCTGCACCTTTGCTGACTCACCAGTACCATTATTTCTACAAGGACTGCAGTGGGTCTGCACCTCTGGTGGCCCACCAATACCATAATATCTACCAGGACTACAGTGGGTCTAGTCTGCGATGACCTACCTACCAATATTCTTCAAAACTGCGACTGACTCTGCAGTGGGTTTGCTCTATTGTGGCCCATTACCTGTCTGCATGTCAAGAGTCAGCACTGTCTTTCCGTTGGAAGGACAACACTACTTCTTCAAGACTGCATGGAAATCCACTACTTCCATGTGCATTTCCTTTTACTGCTCAGACTTTGAGAAAAACTCTGCAATTTTACTGTGATGAATGATCAGGACTGTCTTTATGGACTGTGAGAAAATTTTAGCTTATGACCAACATTGTATCCATAAGTGTGTGCATTTGATATCTTTGTTATTGTAACTATGAAATTTTTTTTTCAAATCTGTATTGGCCACTGCCCAAAACAGTTTGTAAAATTTTTTGTGGGGAGCAAGGGGGCTATGTAAGTAGGCTGTTTAAGTTTTTATTTTGGTAACGCCACGTAGCGCTTTGTATGTGCTGTGTGCAGTCTGTGGCTGGTTGCATTGTTGTCTGCCATTGTAGTGTTGGGCAGTTGGCTGTTAACAGCGCGTAGCGTTGCGCAGTTGGAGGTGAGCCGCCAGCAGTGGTGGATGTGGGGAGAGAAATGACGGAGTTTTGAAATTTGTAAGACTGGATGTCATGAACTGCTATGTATATTATGATTTTTCAACACTATTAAGGTAAATACATTTTTTGTTCTCTATTAAAATCTTTCATTTGCTAACTATGCCTATCAGCAGTTAGTGCCTTCCGTAGTTTGAATCTTTTATTTAGCCGGCAGTAGTGGCGCTCGCTGTATTGCAGTAGTTCGAGTAACGAAGATTTTTGTGAGGTAAGTGATTTGTGAAAGGTATAGGTTAATGTTAGTCAGGGCCATTCTTTTGTAGGGATTATTGAAAGTCAGATTGCGTTGCGCTAAAAAATACTGTGTGTCAGTTTAAGCACAGTCATGTATAATTTTTCTAAGGGGACGTTTCACCTTCCTCGGCACTCAGAGCTATAAAATACGAAACACACAGCCGGTCCCAACCCTCCGCCTAAGATACGGCTCTGGCTTCCTCTGTGGAAGCCTCCGAGTACGTTATCTACCTCGATAGAATAAACTCTCCAATGCTTTGGAAGTGTCTTATTTTGTAACATGTCACGTCATTCACGACAATACGGAATATCGAGGTTATAGCGGGAAGAACACAGGCCTCTAGGCCACTCCATCCACATCTACATACATACTCTGCAAGTCACTATATGGTGCATACTGGTGGGGGGTGGGGGGTGGGGGTGGGGGCAGGGAGGGGACACGGGGGGGGGGGGGGGGTAGCTCGCGCAATATAAAGTAGCCGATGCGCAGTGATCAGTTTTTCTCCAAAGCGTTGGGCGAGATCATTTGTTTGTTCGAATGGAGAGGCCGATAAGTTTTTTCCACCATTTGCCCGGTCATCGATGACACTACGAAGGCGTGCACTTGTAATCTTTCTCAAACGATTTTACAGAAAGTATTCGGAAGCAAATCTTTTTTGCTTTACTTATAGCTTTATATATCAGGTTCATGACGATGTATCCATAATTTCGTTAAGGGCCATAGTTATTGTGATATTTACATGAAACTATGACACTGCGAGATGTTCGGAAAAGTGTGCAATGAAAAACAGAGGTCGCTATGATTTTGCGTTTGGCGTGTATTACATAATATTTTGTTGCGTATGAAATTTAGCTAACATATTGAATCTTTCTTTATACTTGGGTACTGATCTCTGTCACTAATCTCAAAGAACTGATCTGATGTAGCACACTCATCTACACCTACATCTATATGGATACTCTGCAAATCACATTTAAATGCCTGGCAGAGGGTTCATCGAACCACCTTCACAATTCTCTATTATTCCAATCTCGTATAGTGCGTGGAAAGAATGAACACCTATATCTTTCCGTACGAGCTCTGATTTCTCTTATTTTATCGTAGTGATCGTTCATCCCTATGTAGTTCGGTGTCAACAAAATATTTTAGCATTCGGAGGAGAAAGTTGGTGATTGGAATTTCGTGAGAAGATTCCGTCGCAACGAAAAACGGCTTTCTTGTAATGATTCCCAGCCCAAATCCTTTAGTATTTCTGTGACACTCTCTCCCATATTTCGCGATAACACAAAACGTGCTGCCTTTCTTTGAACTTTTTCGATATACTCCGTCTATCTTATCTGGTAATGATCAAACTCCGCGCAGCAGTATTCTAAAAGAAGACGGACAAACGTAGTGTAGGCAGTCTCCTTAGTAGATCTGTTACATTTCCTAAGTGTCCTGCCAATAAAACGCAGTCTTTGGTTAGCCTTCCCCACAACATTTTCTATGTGTTCCTTCCAATTTAAATTGTTCGTAATTGTAATACCTAGGTATTTAGTTGAATTTACGGCTTTTAGATTAGACTGATCGTGTAACCGAAGTTTAACGAGTTCATTTTAGCACTCATGTGGATGACCTCACACTTTTCGTTATTTCGGGTCAACTGCCAATTTTCGCACCATTCAAATACCTTTTCTGAATCGTCTTGCAGTTTGTTTTGATTTTCTGATGACTTTATTAGTCGATAAACGACAGCGTCATCTGCAAACAACCGAAGATGGCCGCTCAGATTGTCTTCCAAATCGTTAATAGATAAGGAACAGCAAAGGGCCTATGACACTATCTTGGGGAGCGCCTGAAATCACTTCTGTTTTCTCGATGACTTTCCGTCAATTACTACGAACTGTGACCTCTCTGACAGGAAATCACAGATCTAGTCACACAATTGAGACGATATTCCGTAAGCACGGAATTTCAATACGAGCCGCTTGTGTGGTACAGTGTCAAAACCCTTCCGGAAATCCAGAAATACAGAATCGATCTGAAATCCCTTGTCAATAGGAGACTCAACACTTGATGTGAATAAAGAGCTAGTTGTGTTTCACAGGAACGATGTTTTCTAAACCCATTTTGACTGTGTGTCAATAGACCGTTTTCTTCGAGGTAATTCATAATGCTCGAACACATTATATCTTCTAAAATCCTCCTGCCTATCGACGTTAACGATATGGGACTGTAATTTAGTGGCTTACTCCTACTACCTTTCTTGAATAGTGGTGTGACCTGCGCAACTTTCCAGTCTTTGGGTACGGATCTTTCGTCGAGCGTACGGTTGTATATGATTGTTAAGTATAAAGCTAATTCATCAGCATACTCCGAAAGGAACCTAATTGGTATACAGTCTGGACCAGAAGACTTGCTTTTATTAAGTGATTTAAGTTGTTTCGCTACTCCGGGGATATTTACTTCTACGTTACTCATGTTGGCAGCCGTTCTTGATTCGAATACTGGAATATTTACTTCGTCTTCTTTTGTGAAGGCATTTCGGAAGGCTGTGTTTAGTACCTCCGCTTTGGCAGCGCTGTCTTAGATAGTATCTCCATTGCTATCGCGCAGAGAAGGCATTGATTGTTTCTTGCCGCTAACATACTTCACATACGACCAGACTCTCTTTGGATTTTCTGCCAGGTTTCAAGACAAAGTTTCGTTGTGGAAACTGTTATAGGCATCAAGCATTGAAATCCGAGCTGAATTTCGAACTTCTGTAAAAGATCGCCAATCTTGGGGATTTTGCGTCTGTTTAAATTTGGAATGTTTGTTTCGTTGTTTCTGTAACTGTGTTCTAACCCGTTTTGTGTGCCAAGGAGGATCAGCTCCGTCATTAATTAATTTATTTGGTATAAATCTCACAATTGCTGCCGATACTATTTGTTCGAATTTAAGCCACTCTTTTGCAATCGCGGAGCGTCAAAGATAAAGCCAGAGTGAAATATCCATAACATTCCTCTTATTTCATAAACGATTTGAGATACCGAAATGAGATTTTGTCAAATGATAGCATTCAAAAAGGAGAGTGTCTTACCATATCGTTAAAATGTAAAACTTCATTATGTGCCTTGTTATTGCAATAACTACAGACTTTTCGGTGAAAGAATGTAATTTGTAAGGGCCATCGATAGCTGATGAAACGAGAAAGGCTGTGGGTTTTGGGTCAACACGTGTGAAGGCATTACACGTTTTTTTTTTTTTTTTTTTTTTTTTTCTGGGGTGTGCTTTTTCATAAGCTACTGACTTTACTTTAATGAACCACTGTTTCAGAATTCTCTCGCAATTGTGTTCAAATGGTTCAAATGGCTCTGAGCACTATGGGACTTAACATCTGTGGTCATCAGTCCCCTAGAACTTAGAACTACTTAAAACTAACTAACCTAAGGACATCACACACATCCATGCCCGAGGCAGGATTCGAACCTGCGACCGTAGCAGTCGCGCGGTTGCGGACTGAGCGCCTAGAACCGCTAGACCACGCAATTGTGTCTGCACAATATGTTAGTGAGGTAAGGCAGTGTAAACTCCTCTGTGTTTTGGCAAAAAAAGCAAATTTTGACATTTCAGCCAGAAAAATCTGTAGGTTTTACTCAAAATTCGCCATTCATGATGCTTCTCTGAAAGTTACAAATGGGTAACAAACCAGGCGAAAACAAATCGCTGCATTTTCGGTGGAATTATTTTTAGATACTAACGAGAGCAGGGGCGACAGTAGATCTTTTTGAATGGTCACAATGAAACTGTGCGCTTGGAGGGGCCCCACTTAATATTTACCAAAAATGTGAGTGTAGGCTTCAGTTTAGAACGGTACTTCTACTCCAGCGCTTGTTTCCCCTAAAGCGCTGTGAGCGACCCCCCACCACTGCCACTCTCTCCTCTTTCCCTCAGCTGATTGCCCATCTAGCAGCCACGGTATTTTGCTGCGCACTATACCTTGCATCACTAAACGTCAACCGGCCGCTGGTGGCCGAGCGGTTCTGGCGCTACAGTCTGGAACCGCGCGACCGCTACGGTCGCAGGTTCGAATCCTGCCTCGGGCATGGATGTGTGTGTTGTCCTTAGGTTAGTTAGGTTTAAGTAGTTCTAAGTTCTAGGGGACTTATGACCTCAGCAGTTGAGTCCCATAGTGCTCAGAGCCATTTGAACCATTTTGAACTAAAAGTCATTTACTTTCCTGTTCGACATGCAAATGGAGCGAGAGGAAGACCACTGTTTACAGGCCTATATACGAGCCCCAGCTTGTCTTATTTTACCTTCGTAGTCCATACATGAAATGCACAGAACAGAAGGAAAATTCCTCTCTTTTTTAGTAACAGAGTCACAGAGATTTGATGATCAGTGCAGACAGCACCACTTTATGTTAACAAATAATTATGGCTGTTTCAACTTTGTGCTAGTCTGTATTACTTGCTGAATCATTGTGAGCACACTTCCACAGTTGTTTGTCTGCTGCTTGCAAGTGGCGTTATGGTGGTGCATTTCTTTTAAGCAGATCATTTTCGTAAATTTAACACACCTATACTTGGTATGCTAAAGAAAATTTGTCATCCTATATTTTTAGGAACATTTTTGTTTTGCATACTGAAAGAGTAGGAAAATAATTAATATTAGCATGAAATCTTAATTAGGAAGACAAAAAGACAGTGTTCCAAAATTTTAATTTTATTCAGTTTATTACATTTTCACATTGTTTACTTAAATTAATTTTTAGCTTTCCTGTGCACTAGAGTTAAACTAAACTCCACCGAAACAGGCCATGAAGGCCCATTGGTATCGACCGGCCGCTGTATCACCCTCAGCCCACAGGAATCACTGGCTGTGGATACAGAGTGGCATGTGGTAAGCACAGCACTCTCCCGGCTGTATGTCAATTTACGAGACCGGAGCCACTACTTCTCGATCAATTGGCTTCTCAGTTTGCGTCACAAGTGCTGAGTACTCCCCGCTTGCCAACAGCGCTCGGCAGACAGGATGGTACTAGCCCAGCCCGACAGCGCTTAACTTCGGTGATCTGACGGAAACTGGTGTTACCACTGTGGCAAGGCCGTTGGCTTGTTTGCGTGCTACTCTGTTGTTATTTGTGTTTTTCATCTTTTTTAAGGGTGTAATCATCAAACAATGTTCGTTCCCAGAGTCAAAGCCTGTATGCCAGTGGGATTTCTAATACCAAAATTGCTCAGTGAGTTACACTTTGGCTTAAGGATACTGATGATTCTGAGAATCTGATGAATAGTGATGAATCTGATGAATACTGATGAATACTGAGTGACAGCAATAGAGTTGGACGAACGACAAAATTCTCACAAAACAGATTAAGATGTACGGCGAAGTATAAAACTGGGGCCGGTATTCGGGTGTTGCTAAACGTCTGAATTTAACAAACCGCTACCCACGAAGACAGAAGACCATCGGCAAGACAGTTTGTAAAATACTTAATGCATAGGCAATTCTGGAGGAAACAGGCTTATGTCACGCCAACAAAATCAATATTGTCAGAAAAAGTATTGTTTCTCGTCAAGCATTATGTGAAAGACTGGTGTCTGATGGTTTCTGGGGTGCCATCCCGAAGGAAAGAGGAAAGAAAGCGTAGTTCCTTTACAGACGAGTCTCCAGTAGATCTTTAACCAAAAGCCAACAGAAAAAATGCCCGAATCGTCACAAATGGACTAGAGAAAATTTTCCCAGTCCATAGACCAAAGTAGGCATTGACGGTAAAGGGCACTGATGGTATTTGTGGCTATGGAAAAACTGAATTATATGTGGTTGATGTTATCCGGAAAGTATTCCTCCTGTCTATGGTCAAGCACCTCACAATAGTTTTTTTTCTTCGAATCCAGACAATGCTGTTCTTAAGCAAAATGGAACAACAGCCCCCACAGCCATACAAGGAACTGCGCTAATGGAAAGAACAGTCCCTGATGTTTGGGATGACTGGCCTGGAAACAGTCCAAACCTAGACACTGTAAGGCATCTGTGGGCCTGACTACAGGATGCAGTCTTCAAATAACCTTGTCTAGGCAACAGAGACCAGCTTATTGCACGAGTTCAGCAGGAATGGAACTCCGTTACCCTGAAGAGACAGCAGTGCTCGCGGAGATTTTTGGCGGACGAGACGAAGAATATCTTCATAATCAAGGAAGCCAAACAAAATACTGAAAATGTAATAATGAGATATTGTAAAAAAACTCCCTGTGATAAAAATACCCCAATAAAATTGAGGGAGAAACTTTCTGTCCACCTGTACGTTGGCGATAGAAAGAATCGTTCTGCAGTCAGCCACACATTCCGGTTCCCCAAAATTTCTCAGCATTGTTGTGCTACAAGAAGATCGTTTTCCTTCCAGGGATTTTCATTTGAGTTCATGAAGCTTGTCTGTAATACTCATATTTTGATCGAACCTAACGATAACAAATTTAGCCGTACGTCTCTGAATTGTTTTGATGCCTTCCTTTAATCCGACCTGGTGTGATGCCAAACACTCGAGCAGTAGTAAAGAATGGATCGCATTAGTGTTTCATAGGTGGTCTTCTTTTCATATGAGAAATACTTTCCTAGAAGTCTTCCAACAAACCAAAGTTAGTCAGGCACCTTCCCTACTACCGACCTTACACGTTCGTTCCGTTTCATATCGCTTTGCAACGTTACACATCGACCTTCAATCGATGTGACCGTGTCAAGCAGCACACCACCGATACTGTACTGCAGGACTCTTTCTCCCACTCATCTACATTTTCAGACACTCATAGCAAGCCGCCATTCATCGTACCAAATAGAAAATTTGTCTAAGTCATTCCGTATCCTCTTACAGTCACTCAACTCCAACAGCTGACGTGTTTTTTTGTATGCTGACGGACCGCAATCAGAACTACTCGCAATGGTCCTGACTGTTTTCAGTATGTTACATGGCGGTGAACACATTCACTCCGTCGCAACAACGCTGTGAGGAGTACAAAGTCACGTCTAATGGTAAACGAGCGCCCTAGTGACAGCCGTTGGCGTGTATAGCTTCCAAGCTCTGCAGCTTTGGTTTCAGGATCTGTGATCCTATCTTCAATTTTATCCTCAAAGCAAAAATGGTTCAAATGGCTCTGAGCACTATGGGACTCAAAATCTTAGGTTATAAGTCCCCTAGAAGTTAGAACTAGTTAAACCTAACTAACCTAAGGACATCACACACACCCATGCTCGAGGCAGGATTCGAACCTGCGACGGCAGCAGCCTCGCGGTTCCGGACTGCAGCGCCAGAACCGCACGTCCACCGCGGCCGGCTATCCTCAAAGCACTTGCAACAGTTCTTCGAAGTCTGTCGCTATCGCTATGCTGCACCCTGCACATCAGCTGACAATTTTCCAGTCACATGTGGCTAGGAATGTGCAGCCATTATTTGGAGAACGAAGGGGCTCAGTCTTTTCTGACCTACAATGTAGGGCCGATACGTCGCTCATTTTCTGCGCCCGGACTCTGGTTGGTTGGCAATTTTGTTTGTTACCGCCATCTATCAACCACTGGCCATCATTTGTTGGTCTTCATAGAGGCCATGTTATTCAGGTTTTCCTGTAACATATACAGGGCCATTTTGATGAAGCAGCATGAAATTCAGAGCTTCTGATGCAGGCCGTCATGACCTAACACAATGTCCAATTAACAGTCAGAGATCGTTCACAGTTGTGTAGTGCTAATCATTTTTTGGGTCGTCATGCATCTCATTTCTGGTAATATGTTTATTTCACTCACGAATATCATTCTAAATGTTATAAATTTTTCAAGAATTACTTCACATATGAATGATGAGTCAACTTCAGGTCATCTGAGTATCGGCTAAGCTGCAATGTGTTTAGCTTAAACACACTTCATTCTGCACACAAAAGTCACAATGTGCAACTAATGACACACACAATAGTCTCTGTAACTGCTACAAGTCCATAATTTGTATTCTAGACAAGAGAAATTACGTGACTAATAACAGACTAACAACAGACAGTCGACAATTTACTCACTGATGCAATATGCAGTAAGGAAAAATCACTACTGATTAAACTATTTGCAGCTCGTCAGGAATCGTTCATTGTAAAATGTCATGTAATGACGTATTTTACTCTGCAGGCCAGGCCGAAAAGGAAATACTGAGTTGAAAGTCATATTTTTGTGTTTTAATCGCAGTATCAAATGCCTGTTTTGTCTTGCATGTTTCTTAATGCGTATTTTGAACATGCCAAGACCAAAACGGCAACGTGATCACCTTCATCATTTGATAAAGGTCGTTTACAAAGGAAGGACATGTAAGTGTGTTTAACAACATATTTTAGTGTAATGAAAGTATTACTTCCACCGTTTTTCACAAAGTATGTCGAATAATTAGCTCTCGATTGTTTTCTTTCTTGTTCGTCGTTGGTCCAACATTCACACCTCCATAGTTTAAGATATTTCAAATTAGTGATTCTTTTTCCTGGTATTTCAAGTTTATAGTTCGCTAATGACTTGCTTTTACTTGTGAAGGCTTTTTGGGCCAGTGGAATTATTTCTCGTGACCGTTACGTTCTTGTTGTCACTGAGTATTGTATCATCCAGATAACAGAACCCGTTTATTAGTTAGCTGACACGATATCTGCGCATGTTAAGATGACAGATTCCAGGACGGAGAGGCGCCCGCCGGATTAACGACTATCGGTCGGTGTGTCAGGCAGCCTTCGAGTGATTTTTAGGCGATTTCCGACGTCCCGATAGGTAAATATCGAGCTAGTTCCCATGTTCCGCCTCAGATACACGTTACACAGACGTTTAGTACGTTTTCTCTCACTTCCACACAGTATTTACTCTATACGCTGGTAGAAAGTGTATACTGCTTCTGTCCTGGGTGGGGGGATACGAGAGTGATGACCTCAGCTGTTTCGTCTCCTTAAGCACTTACTTGGCCTTTCAAGTTATTAGTTTTATGCGTAGTGTCTAAATGGTTGTGTTCAGTTTCTCTACCAGAATTATAATGCTTTAAACTCGAAAGTTTTACTTACACTATGTGATCAAAACTATCCCGACACCCCCAAAAACATGCGTTTTTCAAGTTAGGTGCATTGTGCTGCCACCTACCGCCAGGTACTCCGTATCAGCGACCTCAGTAGTCATTAGGCTACAAACGCGGTCAGGTGATTGGGTGTCACTTGTGTCATACGTCTGTATTCCAGGATTTCCACGCTCCTAAACATCCCTAGGTCCATTATTTCCGATGTGATAGTGAAGTGGAATCGTGAAGAGACATGTACAACACAAAAGCGTACAGGCCGACCTCGTCTGTTGACTGACAGACCCCGCCGACAGTTGAAGAAGGTCGTAATGTGTAATAGGCAGATATCTATCCAGACCATCACATAGGAATTCCAAACTGCATCAGGATCCACTGCAAGTACTGTGACAGTTAGGTTGGAAGTGAGAAACCTTGGATTTCATGCTCGAGCGACTGCTCATAAGTCACAAATCACGCCGGTAAATGCCAAACGACGCCTCGCTTCGTCTAAGGAGGGTAAACATTCGACGATTGAACAGTGGAAAAACGTTGTGTGGAGTGACGAATCACGGTACACAACGTGGCGATCCTATAGCAGGGTGTGGGTATGGCGAATGCCCGGTGAACGTCATCTGCCAGCGTGTGTAGTGCCAACGCTAAAATTCGGAGGCGGTGGTGTTATGGTGTGGTCGTGTTTTTCATGGAGTGGGCTTGCACCCCTTGTTGTTTTCCGCGGCACTATCACAGCACAGGCCTAACTGATGTTTTAGTGGTTAGCACACTGGACTCGCATTCGGGAGGACGACGGTTCAATCCCGTCTCCAGCCATCCTGATTTAGGTTTTCCGTGATTTCCCTAAATCGTTTCAGGCAAATGCCGGGATGGTTCCTTTGAAAGGGCACGGCCGATTTCCTTCCCAATCCTTCCCTAACCCGAGCTTGCGCTCCGTCTCTAATTGGTTACACGACAATAACATCCCTGTAATGAACTGGCATGCACAGAGTCCTGACCTGAATCCTACTGAACACCTTTGGGATGTTTTGGAACGCCGACTTCGTGCCAGGCCTCAACGACCGACATCGAAACCTCTCCTCAGTGCAGCACTTCGTGAAGAATGGGCTGCCATTCCCCAAGAAACTTTCCAGCACCCGATTGAACGTATGCCTGCGAGAGTGGAAACTGTCATCAAGGCTAAGAGTGGGCCAACACCATACTGAATTCCAGAATTACCGATTGAGGGCGCCACCAACTTGTAAGTCATTTTCAGCGTGGTGTCCAGATACTTTTGATCACATAGTTTATTAGGAGAAAAGGGTATGAAAAGGGTAATATTATGAGAATGAGAGTTTGTTTGGTATATTTGATAATTTATTTTAATTTTGACTACTCTGAGCATTTTTCTGTGTGATAGTTGTTGTAGTTTTAGTTGTAGTAAAATTAAATAGAGCTAGGGTGAGCGAGGGACTCGATAGCAGTTGTCCGCCAGGAAGGGAGAGGGGGAAGCGCGGATGGCAGACATTATGCACAGAGAATTAATTTTATTTGAGATATTCCCAGTGACTAATTATTGTAGTGTAAAGTTTTCCTTGTGCTTAATAATATCTACGTGCTGGTATCCAAAGTGAATTATCAGAGACGTGTACAGTATTCTGATTAGTTTCCTCCCACCAGAATTTACTAAAAGTATTTTATTTAAAAAGGGCAAAGAGCAGTTTTACGTGATTTAAATATAATGTGTAAGTAATTTTTGTAATGGTATATGACAACGCTGGGAAAAAAGTTGCTGGTGTTCATGTTTGTCTTCTGTCACATTAAAAGGACTCAGTATTATTACAGAACACTTTCTTTTTTATTTATGAATATTTCATGAAGCTTATTCGCACTATTAGAGAAAAGACGGAATTGGTAAAAACTCCACTGTCACGCCTTGAACTACTGCGCGAACATTGAACTGCATTTTTGGAAAAATAACAAAAATTTCATTTACAAAGAATTCCAGAAACATAAGACAGTTTGCCGCTCCGTTGTTTAGTTCAAGTACATGCAAGTCAACGCTTCACACTTTCTGTGTGCAGACTGAGTGAAGCCGAGTTATCTGTTGCAAAGGTAAGAAACACTTGTAGGGCCTAAATGAACTTTTTGGGAGAAAATTAGACAACATATTGTCACATAAAATTGGAGGTGCGTTTTACAACAGGGCACAGTTTTCAGCACGCCACAGTTAGTCGTTGTGTGATTGTTTGATGAGAAAACCATTCTGATTATTATTGGTAACTATTCTCTAATTCACCTATAAATACTCATGTGCAGTTTAGAATGATTCACATCACACTCATTAATAGTAACAAGTTTGTTTGCGTGGCCATCCGCCGCAGCAAGCACAGAAATATTTGTTTTGTAAATGAAAACCGCCTTTTCTTGCTGCGCTATAATTTAGTTCTTCCAGAAGCATTTCGTTTTTTTTATGTAGAACGATACATTTTTGTTTTGATATGTGTTATTTTTAGATTATAAAACAGTTCACGTCGCATTTTTTACGTAAATAAGTAAGTAATTACAGGTGTTTTTTTGCGTTTCCTCTCATTTTGTCTAGAGGTCGCACTACCACTTCATTCCCAAAACATGATACATTTTTATATTCCGAACTTTTTCTTTTTCTCTGTTCATTATGTTTACCCTTACTTCTGTGGTGCACTGTTGCTCTTTTGCCGCTAGTTCCAGGTATTTGTTCGAAAACTGTGCTTTTAAAGAAGTAAACATTGTTAGTTTAGTGTGTTTCCTCCTATTTGGTTTGTTTACCCACATGTTGGCAACCTGAGAGTGGTTGAAAGCCTTGGTGATCACCTGGTTTGTGTCGGGGTGAATTAAATTACAGTGCAGTAAGAAAATGCGGTTTTTATTTTTAAAACAAATATTTCATCAAAAGTAATTGCACATTTATTTTCGTATTTAGAAGCAGGGTATCAAAGGCTGTTCTAGATCAGAATCTGTAATCGGAATCGTAAAAGGTGCTTGCTTTCACATCTCTAGCGAGAGGTTTTAGCATACACACAGTTTTCAGTTACTGAATTTAAGAGTAAAAGTTTCAGACTGACCCAAATACTTTTAGTTTATGCGATAAAAATTAATACTTGTCTTCAACTTTCCTAGCAGCCATACGCACCGTTCTTAGCATTAGCACTGATATTAACAGATTATTGTTGTAAATGTTGGTTAAGACGTAGTTCTACAGTCCGTGCAAAAGATGTGCATAACTCGAATGTAGCCGTATATCATGGCTATCTTAGAATTTTTAAACCTGACTCTAAGAAGTCCCATTCCTCCGTTCAACAGCGCTAATATCCATTTGATGCTGAATGCTGAAGCTGTACTATGAGTACGCTTCATGAACACAAATCGTGCCTCAGTTGAATAAATCCCAATTGAGGGACATCAGAAGTTGATCAGTTGATTGCAGCATTACCATATGATCCTCACTTGTTAAGTCGATAACCAAACCAATGGACATGCAGAAAGGCAACTAGGTGTTTTATTTCGATTATTTTTTCAATGTGTCACACTTCCCCATCCATTGCTTGAGGGACTTCAGATAGATCGTTTCTGAGGAGTGTAGTGGGCGGAGGTTGGGAGACTGGCCTTCAGCCAACAGGAACGTGGCTTGGGTACTGGTAGCCGGGACTTGCTGAGGAGAGGACGCGATGTGGAGACGTTCCGTCTGGAAGATGGTAAGATGTGAAACGCAGTTTATAATAGTAGATAGAGTTCGCGAACCAACGTCCCCACCTTGGCTCGTCTCACGAGCGCAGTTGAAAATTATGTCCATAAAAATCACTATAGGGAAATTTCCAGCTCTGTGCGATCGCGCTTTTGCATTAATTTATATACAATGAAGGCGCAAAGAAACTGGTACACCTGCCTCATATCGTGTAGGGCGCCCGCGAGCACACATAAGTGACGCAACACGACGTGGCATGGACTCGACTAATGTCTGAAGCAGTGCTGGAGGGAACTGGCACGTCGTAAGAGTCACTGACTCACAGTAACCCGTAACTTCGGTTACAAACTTAGCGAGACTACCTCGTTCTGTGTTAGGGTTGATCAGTGCCAGGGGCCCGTTCACGTCGGACCACCCCGCGTACTGTAGGCCACTTCTCTTCCTCCGCACCTCCTTTAGGTGCCGCGCTACTACACCAACGGCGCACGCTAGGCCATAGGGCATTCCCCCTCTTCTGTAGGACCTACTTGTTAGCCTTTTCTTTTCAGAAAAAGCATAATTGTCGTGCCCACCCACACCAAATAAAGCTCCTGTAAACACTAAGATGGCAGATTCCGCCGGTGTTTCCCCCGCCCTAACCCGCAGCAAGGCTGCAGCTAAAGAGGCGCGAGAGTCGGCTGTTCCCGTCGACGTCAGCGTCCCGCTTGCCGCCGTTGAGGAGGTGTTGGCCGACAAGGACCGGCAGATCGCTGCGCAAGCGCAGGAACTGCTGAGCCAGCGTCGATTGATAACCGACCTCTGCGGCCCAAGTGAGTCCCCCACGCGGACAAGTACCCTCCACATAACGCTACATTCACCTGCAACTGGTCACTCATGCACTACTGTCCCACTGCGGCAGCTGACTCCAACGGCGGAACCAGCAGCTGCAGATGCGGACACAGAACAACACTACACTGGGCCCTGGCAGGTGGAGGGCCCACGACGCAAACAGAGAAACACCACGCAAACAAGCGAGCAACCACACCCGCAAGGTAGCCGAAAGGCGCTGCTACCTACACCAAAACCCGCACATCCGGTTAGGAACACCAACACAACAACAAACACGACACGACCTGCGGTCAGCAACACCACACAAGTACCAACCGCAGCTACGCCCGCACAACAGAAGACTGGTTTTCCCCCAGTCGTAATACAGAACTACGGGGACCTCAGCGTCCTCAACACAACATTCGCGGAAAGGCACTCACCTTGCACGCTACACACGAAGTACTCTGGGGATAGGGCCTCAGTGTACGTATCAAATGGTTCAAATGGCTCTGAGCACTATGGGACTCAACATCTCAGGTCATAAGTCCCCTAGAACTTAGAACTACTTAAACCTAACTAACCTAAGGACATCACACACACCCATGCCCGAGGCAGGATTCGAACCTGCGACCGTAGCAGTCCCGCGGTTCCGGACTGCAGCGCCAGAACCGCTAGACCACCGCGGCCGGCTGTACGTATCAACTAACAATGAATATAAAGATCTCCTTATCTTTCTCAAAGAAAAGGGGATCGAACATTATACGTACAGGACCGCTGAAGAACGGACACAGCAGTACGTGGTAAAAGGAGTGGACCCCAGTACCCCAAACAGCACAGTACAAGCGGCGCTCAACTTCCTTGGATTCGACTGCAAAAGTGCTTCCAGGATGAAAGGCTTCCGCTCCCACCACCGTCTACCACACTACCTGGTCGAGATGGCCGACACGGCCGCCTCCCGCGGCCTTCTGCAGATAAAAAGCCTTCTGCGGATGGACGTAAGGGTAGAGATATACGAACCGCCACAGGTCCCACAACAATGTAACAACTGCCAGCGGTTCGGTCATTCGGCCCTCCGCTGCGGCCTGGCACCCCGTTGCCGCGGATGCGCTGGCAAACACGCATCCAACGCATGTACACTAATACACGAAAACATACGCCGTTGCGCCAACTGTGGCCAAAGCCATGCGGCCAACTACAGGGGCTGCAACGTATACAGAGAGGCGCAGAGGCGCAAAAATCAACAGTCGAAGCCACCCAACGTCATAACACGTCCAAGGCCCGCACCAAACCCTGTCAGGAACGGAGTGTCGTTCGCCATGGCTACACGCCCTGGAGGAGCGGAGCAGGCCGCGGAACCTCTGCGCCCAGCACACGCACCTAACACAACCGCTGCGACAACAACACAGTCGTCTCAGCCAACACACGACACTGCAACCACACCGGTACCAACACCAGCCCCCAAAAACAACACGACCCCGCCCCCTGAAGCCACTGCCTGCGAACCTACACACGACACACAGGAAAACATACACAAGGAACCCCAGAACCAAAAACCCAGAGAAGGCGTAGGGGACCACGCGGAAACAGGAGCGGGAACACACGTGCACCACAACAAAGTACCCAGCGACAACAAAACACTGACACACAGACACACAGTCAGCAAGCCAGCGACACCAGCACACACACTACTCCACCCCCCACCACGTCTGACACACAGGCACCTCAAAATGTTCCACATAACAACAACACAAGCGCCAGCCCAGACATAACGCCAACACCCGCACCAGCGGCCGCCAACACCACAACCGAGCCACAGGCCGACACACACAACACCAACACAACATTTGAGGGTTTATTGGAAACAATATTCCCCCATCACAGGACCGCTCAGATCTTTAACAAGATCATGGCGGCCGTCACCACACTCTTCACACGGCTCTTGACTGCTCAACCTGGGCAGTACTGGGCCACCATACAAACAGCGCTCACCACACTGATTACACCCATACATGGATAACACGCCACACCCCTTCCCCATCGCAAACAACCAGACACTGACACAGATCCTGTTCTGAAATGCAGACGGGATCAACAACAAAAGGGCGGAATTTGCCGCGCTCGTGGAGCGTAAGGGTATCCTTATCGCACTATTGAGCGAAACTAAGCTCAAACCACGCAACCAACTAAACTTCACCGGCTACTGCGTCTATCGTACAGACCGACCGGACGGCTCCGGTCACGGCGGAACAGCCATCATCATACACAAAGACGTAGAACACACAAACATAGTGCTCCCTGAACTTGAAAAACTAGAGGCAACCGCCGTCAGGGTCATGTTCAACGGAGCCTACACTACACTGGTGTCAGTATACAACAGCCCTAAAAACATTAAAACACGCGACATCAACATATCACCGCGCGTAATAGCCGCTGGAGATCTTAACGCAAAACACCCGGACTGGAACTCACGAATACGAAACTCCAACGGTAAGAAACTATACGAACACGCACTAGGGCGAAACTACATCACACTAGCGCCGACCGAACCGACGCACATTCCCTACCGGAGGGGACACAGGCCAGACGTGTTAGACATGGCCCTCATCAAGGGCATAACAACAACACTCAACGTTGGCGTTGAAAACGATCTGCCCTCAAATCACCAACCCGTTATACTGTACATTGAAGAAACACTGCAGTACATGGAACAACGCAGGATGTTAGACTACAGGCGCGCGAATTGCACCCAGTTCAAGGAAACGCTTGACAGTCGCATCCCCACACACCCACGCGATTAACGAGACAGCCCAAATTGACGGGGCAGTCGAAACCCTCACCGGCGCCGTCCAGGACGCAATAACCGACACCATACCAATCCGCACGCCACAACAACACAGTGCTGCCCTGCCCCAGGAAATCCTGGGCCTAATCTCAATGAGGAACCGCCTCAGGAGACATTGGCAGCATACCAGGCGCCAGCACTTCAAACAGCACATTAACCGGCTCCAGGGTATAATCCGGGAAAAACTACAAACATTCAAGACACAACAGTGGGACTCGAAGGGCTGGACACCACGCGACATGGCGTGTGGCAGCTAGCCCGACACTTCACCAGGGAGAAACTGTACACCCGCACGTTACAAGGGCCCGACGGACCAGCATATTCTGCGGAAGAAAAAGCGGAACTGATGGCCCTCACAGCTCGCAGCGTCATTCACACCGAACCTGGATCCCTCAGACCCAGCGTTAGCAGTTGCTACGGACCAGGAGGTCACACGCATCTTGGCCCAACCAGCGCGCAACAACATCCGACCAGCTAGTACAGCAGAAGTCAAATGGGCCATCATGCATACCACCGCTAGGAAGGCCCCTGATCACGATGGCATTCAAAACCGTGTCCTCCATGAGTTCACGGACAAAGCTTTTGACTACCTAACACACATCACGAATGCCATACTCAAGCAACAACACTTCCCCGCCTTTTGGAAGAAAGTCAAGGTCCTGATGTTCAGGAAGCCAGGGAAAGACCACTCCCTCCCACAAAATTACCGACCCATCAGTCTGATGAGCGCGCTCAGCAAGATCGGTGAGAAGGTAATATTAAAACGACTCACCAGGCACTGCATCACAAACGACACCCTGAGACCGGAGCAATTCGGTTTCAGAAATCACCACTCAACAACACAACAACTCCTCCGCGTCGTTGAATACATAACACACGGATACAACACAAACAAGGCAACTGGGGCGGTGTTCCCGGACATCGAAAAGGCTTTCGATCGTCTATGGCACAACGGCCTAATACGCAAACTTAACGACGCAGGGTTCCCCGACGGGCTCGTACGTCTCATACACTCATATCTCACGGACAAGAGTTTCAACACCGACGTGCAGGGCAAACAATCGACACGACATGGTATACAGGCAGGAGTACCCCAAGGAAGTATAAAAAAAAATGGTTCAAATGGCTCTGAGCACTATGGGACTTAACATCTATGGTCATCAGTCCCCTAGAACGTAGAACTACTTAAACCTAACTAACCTAAGGACATCACACAACACCCAGTCATCACGAGGCAGAGAAAATCCCTGACCCCGCCGGGAATCGAACCCGGGAGAAGTATCCTAGGGCCCTTACTGTTTAACCTTCACATTAACGACCTCCCAGCTACACATAACATGACGGTAGCAATCTACGCGGATGACACTGCCATCCTTGCGCAAGACTGGAAGCCGTCTAACATTAACTCACGACTACAGACTGCACTCAGAACGGCGGAGCCTTGGCTGGTGAAATGGCGTATTAGAGTAAACGTCGACAAGTGCGAGGCCGTTCTGTTCACTAGAAGATCGAAGCAACTGCGCAAACATCAGCACTGCAACCCAATAACACTACACACACGCCCAATACGTTTCCGCGAGAAGGTCAAAAACCTCGGTGTCTGGCTGGACAGGAAACTACTCTGGGGGGACCACATTCAACACTTGACCAACAAAGCTAACGCGAGGCTCAAACAACTCTACCCTATTCTTAACAGGCGTAGCACACTGAACAGGGGGGTTCCATTTACATGACACTTATTAGACCCCTGATGATGTACGCAGCCCCTGTCTGGGGATACGCTGCGCCAACTCGCCTGTGCCATCTGCAGCTCATACAGAACAAAGTACTCAAAATCATAAGCAACGCTCCGCGCTACACACGCATCGCGGACCTTCACCGGGAATACCGGCTAGATACTATCTTGCAGGTATTCCAAAAACTCTCCACACGACTGTACAATAACACGAGACACTCGCGCAACCCGTTTATCCTTTCTCTGGGTAACTACGACCACAACCATAGATGGAAGCATAACAGACCAAAGACATTGCTGGCTAGGAACTAAACATCTATGGTCCATAGAACGCTAACACGACAGTACTGGCGAGCCCCTGCAACACAGTCATTACTGGAAACCCAGATGTGCGACTAGCCGAAAAACAGGCAACCGCAGGGAAACCGTACTGTACACAGCACGCAAACCAGCCACACACACCCCCTACACCGTCTGTGAGCCGATCTATGACCGATCGCCCATTAATCTAAAACGACGTTGAACTGTTGCAGCCGGCCGGTGTGGCCGTGCGGTTAAAGGCGCTTCAGTCTGGAACCGCGTGACTGCTAAGGTCGCAGGTTCGAATCCTGCCTCGGGCATGGATGTGTGTGATGTCCTTAGGTTAGTTAGGTTTAATTAGTTCTAAGTTCTAGGCGACAGATGACCTCAGAAGTTAAGTCGCATAGTGCTCAGAGAAATTTGAACCATTTTTTGAACTGTTGCAGGGACGCAACAACTGCAGCAAGCGCCGCAAAAGCTCCAACAACGACAAAGGTAACGATGCACGATACCTCGAACTAACACAACCTCACCTTGCATGCACTATCGCAGATAGCAAGCCGCTACTGCCCTTACTACCCGTCCTACTGTCGCAGAGGTTTTTTTCCCTTGGCTCTTGCCTTGGCACTTTTTTTTCCTCTGCCCTTACAACCGCTACCCTTCAATCGTTTTCGACCACTTCTATCTCCTGATGGACCATGTTAATGAGTAATCTTACCCAGACGCATGGACAACATCACAGCCCGCATCCTGTGACGCCTGATTCAAAAACTAACATGTTTACGGAGGTGACAGTAGAACTTTTGGTTTGGTCACCACGTTGGTGTGGGCGTGGAGGGGCCCCATCCTTTCTTGATGGCACCATGAATCCGTAAGAGTACGAGGGTGGTGGAGATGTTATCTGAACAGGACGTCGCAAGGCATCCCTAGATATACTCAATGATGTTCATGTCTGGGGATTTTGGTGGCCGCGAAAGTGTTTAAACTCAGAAGAGTGTTCCTGAGCCACTCTGTAGCAATTTTGGACGTGTGGGGCTCGCTTTGGCCTGCTGGAATTGCCCACGTTCGTCGGAATGCACAATGGACATGAATGGATGTTGGTGATCAGACAAGATGCTTACGTACGTATCACCTGTTAGAGTCGTATCTAGACGTATCAGGGGTCCAATATCACTCCAACTGTATACGCCTCACACCATTACAGAGTCTCCAACAGCAATCTGAGATTTGACGTTTTATCGGATTCCTGATATTCACGGTACGGTCGTGAAATGGTCGTACGGGAAAATGCCATTTCAACCCTACCTCGGAGATGGTGTATCCCACCGCTCGTGTGCCGACTATGACACCACGGTCAAACTCACTTAAATGTTAATAACCTGCCATTGTAGCAGCAGTTACCGATCCAATAACTGCGCCAGACACTTGTTGTCTTATATAGGCGTTGCCGACCACAGCGCCGTATTCTACCTGTTTTTCATATATCTCTGTATTTAAAATACGCATTCTTATACCAGTTTGTTTGGAGCTTCAGTCTAGTAGTGCCATTTCGCGTAGTGTTTCACGGTGTACTTCACGGTGTCCACGCATGGAAAGGCTGTGCCCTAGTGTGTGACAATGAATTGCATTCGGCCTCCCTATAATGTGTTAATTAATAGATTAATAGTACGACACCAGTTAGATATTTCAGTATTTACCATCACCGATGATAGTGTAGACCAATGATTCCAGATTATGTTCAACTATGCCATCTTAAATTGTAATAAAGTTTCAGTCACGTGAAATCAGTGTTGGAATTTTCAGACAATTACCTCTCGTATCACAGTTGATTATTATCAAGCTCAAATTCATAATTATAAAACAGCAAGACTCCCTATTACTTTATCAAATAAGCCGAATCAACTAGCCTTCCCCCCCCCCCCCCCCCCAATTGATAACCCAGTAAGAATATGAGTGTAGACCTGAACGATGCTAGCGGTTACCGCCCACATTACTGAGTGCGTTGGTTTAGTGTGCGTGTCGCATTATCCGTTGCACTAGTGTTTTGCCAATAATTAAAAATCTGGATCGTTGTTAGTAATCACACGACGAAATTCTCAGTACACTCAACTACAACATCCCGTTGGGGAGAAATACAGATAAGAATACAGCGCCACACTAATAAATGAGCACCAAACAAGCAAGTAAGCAGCAGAGGCAAGCACGTACGAAAAGACGGTTACCGCGCAATGCTTTAGCTGCTTTTCTATTTCCTCCTCGCAAGTGTCTTTGCGCTTCAGTGTTCTGCGTTTCTTCTGCATCGGCAGAGACGCGCCTGGAATTTTGATGACGGATGCTCTCTCTGTATCCTGGAACGTGGTAGAGGCCCTGTCCTTTAAATTACAGGTCGTTAAAGCTGCCGGCAAACGCACGCCCAGGCCGCACACGTCGCTTATGTCATGCCGTTATGTCACACAGCCGCAGGTGCGGCAGCTTCCCTAGCTTCCAGCCAAGGCGTCCTCCGTTTCTGGACACTGTCCAGTTCGTGAGCGAAGTCGTGCTTCCCTGGAGGACAGCTCACACACGTTTACCGGTACCACATTACTGGCCCTGAGAACGCGTTGCATAACGGATGGCAAGTGCGCGCAACGCACCAAGCTATCTTGCATACGCATAAAGTGTTTCTAATTAACTAGCAGTGCGTTGTATAACCGTGTATGAGGTAATGCCAAGTTACAACTAGCCGATGCTGGTTAATACTCACGTAACTAGCGGGAGAACGGTACTATACAGAAGCTGGCAATTACTAGGCAGTAATTCCTGTAGACGGATGCACAGGTACGCTGACACACAAGGTGAGTCTGCGAATATGTCATCACAGTGTGTGTTCATCTCACACCAGTTGTAGTGTGTGTGTGTGTGTTTGTGTGCGTATGTGTGTGTGTGTGTGTGTGTGTGTGTGTGTGTCTGAGAGAGAGAGAGAGAGATAAGGGCGCTGAACAGTGTAGTTATTAGCGCCCCCCAAAATTAGTCCAACACAGACCAGGTCGTTATAATTAAAGTGCAACTACTCACAGAGGTCCATTTTGGGCTGTAATTGTCGTACGGCAGCAAAACTTAGATATTCTGATGAAGTCTAATATGATAATGAGGAACAGATTTACGCTGGAAAAAAATTAGTTCCAACTTTGGTCATCAGGTGCAAATCTGGCGCTTTGAATGTAAGAAAGAGGTATAGAAAGATTTCCATATGTAATGGATCAGTAATGGAACGTGGGTAGAAGAGGGGGAAGAAAGTCATAAGGTTCGTTTGAGCAGTTACCAGAAAGCGCCAGACAACAGGCTGTACTGCGCATGCGCAGCTACGATGACATAGGCAGCCCGTGCTTGGTGCTTGCTCTGCTCATACGCTTTTCGTCGTATTTCTGGTGGGGCATCACGTGACCATGTGTGACCGTGCCGTACGTGCGGCATGTTGTTGAGAGGACATACTGAGTTGTACTTAGAGCAATTGTTTTATCATATCCCACACAGATAAAGGATGCAAATAAGGAAGCAGTTTCTGGCAAAATATCATTTCAAAATTAGACTCCGCAGCTCGAAGTACAATAATATTTTGCTAAGGGGTGACTTTGACATATCTTTTTTTTTTTTTAATTCGTACTCTGCAATATTGTTATGTAGCATTTCCAACAGGTTTACATCTACACAGCACTGCGACAAGCTACTATGATGGAATAGAAATTACTTGCAACAGAAAAAAAGAGACAGTTTCTTGTGTAGCTTACACCGGAATAAAGAACAATAAATTTCATGACTATTTGAAAATGTGAAAAAATTAACATGGTTGTCTGTGAGGCAAGAAAACTGTACAACATGACAGTTTATATTCTATTCTAGGAATAAATATGAAGCCATGTGGGGAGTTAAAACGATAAAACATGGTATGCTGCCAGTCTAAAATTTAGCATAGAACGGCATTCTATAAATTTAAGACGTAAACACAAATTAAGAAATAACTTCAGGCCCAGAGGAAGTACTAGACAAGTGCCTTGTGATCGAAAAACACTTGAACGGAAGGCAGATCTATAAAATTCGGCTACAGCTGTCACATTATATTTGAAACAAAATATTTAGTTCAAAACTACTGACCAAATTTGCCTACTTAGCTTCAAGTCAATGTTTACGTATGTTCGTACGTATATAGCATTAAGAGATCTTACAGTGTCATAAAAGGAACAGGACATAAAAGAGACTATTCCAGCAGTATCAGAATTTCATAAACCATACTAAAATGCTTCATTCCGCTCTAATTGCACACTTCTATGTCCAGATGGACTCTGAAGTACCTGATATTCAGCTTTTCATGTGGTTCTCGTGATACCAATTTTCTTGGAGGTCCAGTACTGTATTCTCATGTTTGGTTCTTTATTATGGTATAACGTCATTCGTCCCAGAAAATGAAAATTTGCGCTTTAAATTAAACGAGGTTGAAAGTAGCCAATAGTGCGGAATGAAACAGTTCGTTTCAAACAAACTAAATGCCTCAGCGGAAAAAAAATTAACTGAAGCAAATCTCTCTATAAAACAGACAGAAATAGCTTCATTACGACATTAATGGTTGATTGCTAATAACGTGGAAATAATGTAAAATCAGAAAATTGAAACTACTAACTTATTTTGGTCTTTCATGGTTATCAGAAGGTATATTAATTCACTTGATGGCTCCCGGCCACAGAAATCTCTTTTGTTTTCATTTGACGTGGGAGCTGTAAACGAAGGCACGAAACACATACATGGCCACCGGTCACGTGGGGAAGGACCCCACCACTATAACTCAGATTGCTCTGCGCATGCGCGAATCTGGCAGCTTGGGCGCGCCAGGAAAATTTTTCCGGGCAGCTTCTGGCTACTTGCTGCTACTGCTCATACAGCAAACAGCCACGCTTCAAGTATCCAGAAGCGCGAGGAAGGCACTGCTCATACGCGAATTCAGCTCTGCGCGTGCGCATGAGCCCGCTGGCAACTGCTCATACGAACCTATAATGTCGACTTTATTATTAACCACCGTTTATTCAGCTTGTTGTCCGCCCCCGGTAGCTGAGTGGTCAGCGTGACAGACTGTCAATCCTAAGGGCCCGGGTTCGATTCCCGGCTGGGTGTTGTTTTGTCCTAATCATCATCATTTCATCCTCATCGACGCGCAGGTCGCCGAAGTGGCGTCAATTCGAAAGACCTGCACCAGGCGAACGGTCTACCCGACGGGATGCCCTAGCCACGCGACAGTTCATTCAGCTTGTTCAATATGAACACTGGAGACGTTGACGAGACGCTCTGCAGCGCCAGGTTTGCACCTGGTGGCCAACATTGGAATTAATTTTTTCCAATGTAAAAAGGTTCCACGTTAACACATTAGCATATCTACCAAGTTTCGCTGCCATACGATAATTATAGCCCATATTGGACCTCCGTGAGCAGCTGCACTTTAATTATAACCAACCAGTAATTGAAACATATTGGACTGAGGACAACAAAGAACTTACCATCTCAGTAAAAATTGCAATAATACTTCCACATTGTCACTTACACCTCCACAAAGTCAGTCTCCATGAGCTGTCAGCGTGTCTGACTACCGTGCGCAGCGATGAGATTCGATTCCTTGTGTTTTCAGGGATTTGTCTGTGGCGGGACGGCTAGAATAGTCTTTACTCAGCCCCGTGAGGCAAACTGAGGAGCTACTTTATCTGTGAGTAGTGGCTCCCAGGTCTGGAAAGCTGACAATGACCAGCACAGAACTGTTCGGACCCCACGCCCCGCAATATCACATCCAAGCGACGCCATACATCAGAGGATGACACGGCGGTCGGTCGGAAATGCGTTGTTCTCTGGGTCTACATTTTCACACAATCTTAAAAGTCTTAATCAGTAAACATTTCCGGGCTAAGTTGCCGTGGTCGATCTGTAGAACTTCTTCTCCCTTACGTTTCGTTCTCAACTACGGAGAACATCTTCCGAGGTGAGTCAACGACTGGCTGTTAGGAGCTGGGGCCGCCGCTTATATGGATAACGTAGGGGGCGCCACCACATGCCACCACACGCCACCACACGCCACCACACGCTAGCTCGGCAGCTAGCTGGGGTAACTGTTTCCACACGTGTCAGTTGGTGCGCCTGAGCCACCGTGATGAGGTGTACCCAGCCGTTAGTAATGGGCTCCGTAGCGTAAGGAGAGAAGCTGGTCCTCTATTTCTCTATGGCCGCTCTACCACTCTCGCGACTGATATTGCCAACAGTCTTAAGATGTTTACATTCCGCTGATCTCTGTACTGTGCAGTCATTTGCTGGTAATGATCACACTTAATTATTATAAAAAGAACGATTGCATTTTATCTCCTCCCAGGTACCTCTGACCAAGGTGATTCAGTGCTTTGACGTAGCTTACCTTCGCGCACTTTGTATCTGGCAACTACGACAGCTGGGAATTAAATATGAAGCCCAGCAACATATTTTAATCCTTAAAACTTGGGCTAAATTTCAGGTAAACTGTTTAAAATTACTACGAGGACGGTTAAAATCATTGCTGTTGCACTTGTCTGTAGAGGACCTATAACGTGTTTTCTCAACTCTACTACAGGCTCCTAACTGTGCATTATAGTTGGCCAGTTGCTCTGGCAGTTAGTTAGGAGGAGCAATAAAATTTACAAAACGGTCCATTAATTTGGAGTAGTGCTCTGAACTTTTTATCTCGAGATAAGACTCTTGATGTTGAAGGCTAAGAATTTTATGCTTTAAACACTTGGCTAAGAGACGCAGTTCTGGTCAGACATGCCACAACTCAAACCGCGCTTGTAAAAACGACTGTGGGAATAAAAATGAAGTTATTCTACCTGCCTCTCATCCTATTCACTATATAGCAGAGTGAGTGCGAACCCAGTACGATCAATAATTATTTTCTCAGAGAGGGGAAGGGGAAATACCTGAGAAATAGTTTTAAAAATTGTCTTCTCTCTCTCTCTCTCTCTCTCACACACACACACATACACACACACACACACACACACACACACACACACACACACACACTTTTGGGTACATCGTACGTTTAATATATCGCATACTGAACAACTGCAGACTTGCTCACCAGTTATAAGACCACCAGTCGTAACAAGAAATACTAACAATTTTTTCCCGTCAGTTACCGTACCGTGTAGGATAACTGTCTGCTGCTTATTAGTGCCTTGATAAATACTTATTTCCCAAACGCCAAATTTCTTGGCAGTGGAAAAACCTCACTTAACATATGTAACATCCCAACTAAGTTTCTGTATGAAATTTAGCGCAGCTTTAACTCCCAGTATATAAAGGTTGTGTACTCAAACCATTTTAAACTCGTTAACCAACCTTTTACTAATCACAACGTAATTTCAACTGAACTGTGGCTGGTCAGAATATAATTTGTCTTTATATTACATGAGCAACTGAAATAAAACAGTTATATGGCCCTAATTAAAATTCCAACTTACCTTGTGTCTTGACAATACTTTTGCAGATTTCTCGAAAACACAACAGCAAACAGCAAGAAGGCAGAGGTTAAGGTGGATATCTGTTTCTAAATATATATTCAAACTGTTGCATACCGCTTGGTGCAATGTGGTAATATTTCATGTAAAATCTTCTTTAAACAGTGGATTGAGGACAGTAACTATTCCTATGAAATGGTATTCCTAGACAACGATTTTATAGTGAAGTATGTATTCAAAAAGACAGAGTAAAATTTCACGTGATCTTCACACATAACATTAATCTGAACAGTACTATGCTTAACAAATTGAAGAATGATTTGAAAAGGGTAGAATGTTAACAGAGAATTTCTATAAAATCCGAACAATTTAATCAGTTATGTTAATGAACAATTCAGGGAAGTGGGGTGGTATCTGTCTCTCTGTGAGCATTTAACTAGCTGACAATCATCGTTATAACAAATTAGTTCCGCAGTGCTGCAGTCTTATCACAAACTTCTTCTCTTCAAAAATAATTACACTGTTCATTTTACGGAACTTACATGAGTTTGATCCATAACGACAGTACGATACAGTATGAGATCCTCAGAAAATAATAATTATATCAACAAAAAGCAATTGCAGTAATCTCATGTACCGAAAACTAACAAAGCAATATCTACCAATATATGGACAGGGGCATGAATAAATAAGTTAAAGTGAAACGCATTTTGGAGACTATCTGAGCAGGCAGTTAATGGCATCGGAAAACCCCACTTAACAAGAGAACAGCGAGCTTCAGCGCAGAAAGCGATAAGGCCAGAACAATACATTACTCCTTTTAATGTAAATACGGCCGGGACCAAGGATAAGTGTCTGGATGGCTTTAACAGGGCTAGGCTGCGACCTGGCAAGAAAAATAAAATTCACCTCTTACGGGAGGGCGATTGGCTGAAGCCATACTGGGCGATGCAGACGCGACACGGTGGTGAGATCCCTATATAAAAGCATTTTGAGAACTAAAATTTCTAGGAACCTCTCTCGTCTCACGGCAGACTGCACAAGTGTGTGGATAATAGCGAGGGCGTTGAGAGCTTTGCTTTTTGTGACGTGTGGACGACACGCTTCATGTATCGTGGCGACATATAGCAAACAGGTAGTTAATTATTCCTGCAGGAATTTTTGCAGGCAAAGAAATTGTGCATGTCGCTCCAACCCTTAGCAAGTGTGCAATAGCCATTATTTCTACTAGGGATAAATTAACGTTCTACGGAATGCAGGAAAGTTGAAACTGAGTGAATTCAGTCTAGGCTAGAGTAGGGAATTAGCATTTCAGATCCAGCATGGAGACAACGCAATTGCAGATGCCACTTGGTAAAGTACATTGCACATTAGGCCAGAGTAATTGTTGAGTCGAGATTTTGCTCACTCCAACTTGTGCACGCTTTGACTACTGAATATCAAAAGCAAGGATACTAACCTACCCTCACATTGACTACATGAGAGTTTTTTCATTGGTTCAAAAAGTAAATTTATTCTCCACCAACTTAGTGCATTGACCAGCTAGGACATCATAGATGTAAATGAGCTAATGAAGATTTTAATCATTCTTTCCTGTGATAAAAATTTTTTCTTATGTTGAGATAACGATTTTAATAATCATCAACTCAATATGTGCAAGAGTTAAATATTTTATTAATAAGTGTTGAAAGTAACTGAACATGATTGTTGTTTATCACTTGACCCCTGAAAGCACAGTCGATAAATTATATGTAGAATAAAAAAAAGAGAATAGCTGGTTTTTCTTCCTAGAATGGACCCCAAACTTTCACTTTTATTAATTCATGCAATCTAATTAAGTGACAGCAGCTTTTCTAACGATTTTTGTTATGATCCGCACCTGATATTAGCTGCCATACAGGGCCATATTTGTATAGAATATCTATTTAACACCCTAGGCTTCAGAAGACAGTTCAGATGTTTTGCCCATATGTGCACTAACTGGTAAGCTAAGTTTGTGCACGTTAGTCCACTCGCTGTGCAGATACAAAGTGAGGACAATCTCACTGTCCTTTAGAAAAATCTTTCTTCATCCATCAGATACAATCATAATTCAACACAGCACTACTGAATGCGTCCATCACCTACCACAACTATGAACATATCAGACTGTGCAGAAGCAAAGACAGTGCCACAACAAGACCAGATTGTTTAGCAAAATATAACTTGCTCTCTCTTTGACATGCATGTTGATAACTTACAAAATCAAAATGACACACCCACCTTACACATATTCCACCAATTTTCAAAGAAAACTGCTAACAATAAACTCTACTGAGCAGTTCACCATGCTGCATCCTATGATGACCTATGTTTTCGTGAGATGTAGTCATAGAGTTATAACGATCACATTGAAAAATTCAAGTTGCAACCATGAAACCTAGTGAAAGTGTTAGACACACTGTACATATTCGCCTTTCAATTTTCCCGAATAACGGTTGACGGTGAAACCTTGGGTTTTAGAAGTCTTGCGCGCTGCGTCCGAGCACACGAGGAGGAAGCCATAGGGCTCAGTGTCAGGAGAACACAGAGGATGGTGCCGCATCATCTTGTAAAATACTTGAACTGATGAAATACTAAAACATCTGACATTTCGGCCAAATTTCAGTGACCTTTCTCAGGGTACTGACTAATAAGCTGGGGAGGGGGGGGGGGGGTTGGATCCTTCAATATACTGCGTTTCTGACGTTGTCAGAAGAGCATCAACGTCACATTTCCTCATTTCCTAGAGTTTTTGGCCCTGAAGCACAACTGGCCGATGTTGGTAGAAAGGGAGGGGATATGTGGCAGACTATTTGTGGGTTAGACAGCATGCTGGTAAATGATAATCCGCTACGAATCAGCGTCAAGCTCTTGAAAGCCATGTATTCCCGCTTTTAGTTGCGGATATCCAACGCCAATTGTGCGTGCACTGATTGTTTAACAGGTTGCAGCTCTGTACGGTGAGTCTGCCACCCTGGGATCACACAGGCTCCGTTGTACTGGGATCGCTGGCAGGCAATATGCCGGGAGCTTGTAGCTGTTTTCTCTATAGATGTTGTCAGGCTGCTTCAGGATTTCAACTGCACCCCTTCCTTTTTGTGTGCACATCCACAGCTGCCTTGCGCAAGT